>NC_035446.2:27670346-27970346 GCF_002127325.2 Helianthus annuus
TATTGACACGTGTCTTGAGTTACACGTGGTATTAAATATTAAATAAAGGACTAAAGTTGACAAACCTTGAAAGTATGTAAATTCGAGGGTTAAAAATGTCAACGAGGGGTAAATATACTGTATAGTAACCCTAAATGATGCTCGTACCTTCAAACGAATGAATCATGGATCGTATGGAGCGAAATGCGGGAGAAAGTGAGAGATTACAAGCTACATGGGTTAATTGTGGCAACATGTTTAATTTATACCTCTGAGTGACCCTTTGACGAACCCGAGGCTTTGTAACAGTAAAATACGCTCACTAGAATATACGATATAAATTTCGCGAAGTTCCATTTTAAAACGAGAAAGTTATGATCAAATTCGTATGCGAGGGGTTAAAAGCGTCAACAATAAAATTTAAGGCTTTTCGAATAGTAATTAAACTAACCGGGGACTTAACAATGCGGGTAAAAGTCACGAGGCCCTAAATTGTAAATAATCGAGGGCTAAATCGCAAAGTTACCCCTTCGAAACCGAAAGGTCAGGTTAATGATTACTAAAGATTTGAAAATCTTGGAAATCAACCCTCAGGCGGGCCGCGTGAGTGAAACCAGCAAGCTAACGCAGGCCGCACGCCTTATGAAGATCCGTTTACTGACATGGGGATTCAGGCGGCCCGCGTCCATGTTGCATGATCTCTAATGCGGGCCGCGTACGTCCTGCAGATGCAGAAAGTTGGACAGATTCAATGTTTGAGCGTGTAAACGATCATTGATGCATTAATTGAAGCATGGGCGCCCTCTACATGTCCCCTAGCACCTAGGGACACCTGCTGATCATCCATGAGCAATCCTAGAGTGAGTTGTAATGATCTTGTGCACTATAATTCACTATAAAAGGCAAGGTAGTGTTCCATTGTTCAACACACCTCAAACCTGCCTTCTGATCATTTCTGGAGCTCTCAAGCATTCTCCTAACATCCTTAGTCGTGCACCAAGCTTCTGTAAGTATGCCTACCCTTTTGTGGCTTAGTTTATGCATAGTTTAGCTTAAAAGTCAATCTGTTGTAATTAACGATTGACTTTGCGATAAATCACAAATGGTCCAGTGGTTTGTCGAATCAAAGGTAGTTATATGTTGGTAATCATGTGGGCCTTAAACCCCTAAAAGGGCACCCTCTGATTCCCACTATAACTAGTCCGAATGTCGAGTCAAACGTGCTTAGAAAAAGTCAACAGAAATGCTATTTTGCGATTTCGTGCATAATCAGTAATGTAGATGGTGTGTAACCTGTTTAAACACTAATAAAACATGAAAATAAGTATATTAACTAGTCTAAGCTTATTTGATCCGACCATTTACTGTTTTGACCCGGTTCGGAGCCGAAAGTCGTAAAACTTTGACTTTTGCGTTGACTTCAGTTCTGACCCGTTAAAGTATGATTTAGATATGCCTTAGGACTCTCTTAGGACCAGGTTACATGATGGTATAACCCTCGTTACGGGAATTATGGAAGGTATCCTCCTGATACCACAACCTCTTTAAAGCATATTGACTTAGGAAACCAGTGTAGGACTCTTACGGTTACCCGTTAAGCCTTTTGCGCGCACGGTTCGGCTTATGTAACTAGTTTACATAAACTAGCCGAAACGGGTCAAACCATATTGTTTTGACCCCAAAATCCAGAGTGTGATTATTATACCCATATAAAACAAGTCTTCAAACTTGTTGGGTCAAAATCACATTCCATTCCCGGTTTTCGCCTTTCACGCGATTAAACCGTAACTATCCGTTGAAACTGACCGGTCTAAGCTACGGCTAAATTAAAGACCCGTTAGGATTCTAATAGGTTATTTTAAACCTTCGTTCCAGAATAGGAGACCAGTAAAAGCTATTGCAATTTATTCGATTAAGGATTTATACTTGCAAAGGTAAATACTTTTAACTTATTTTCCGTTATACGGGCTTGGGTTACGGTATATAGCATACCGCTTGATCGGGCATCAAATTCTCCACCGTTGAGTAGGTAATTGAATAAATTTGATCGGCTCGTTTAAACAGTCTTGTTTACTTAAAAGCCTTCGGGGGGTTAATGACCATGTCCAGGATATCCTTGGCAGCATTTTACTAAATGGCCACGACCTTGACATCCGGGTGTAGGCGTACACCCGGCATTATGTCTATAATTATAAGGTATAGCCGTTGGTTTAACCGCCACGGTTTTATGCTATGTGGTGTGTCTATTGATCTTTAACCCGGACAAGATCCGGGCTACTGAACGCATAAGTAACATGTAATTCGTTCACAAGATTATAAATTTAAATAATTCTCTCAAGTTATAAAGAGTTTGTGCCTTGTGCATTCAAATCAATTTTAATAAACATTTTTACATAAGTGTCGGTTGAATGTATTTACCAGTGTAAACTGACGTATTTTCCTAAAAAAGACTAATTGCAGGTACTAAGCGTAATTGGCTGGATATTCTCCTTAGCATCATAAAGAGTCTCGCAAGCTTAAGATGCCTACGTCTGTTGAACAATACTTATATTTTTATTTGATCCCCTGTGGATACCGTTCGACTATTCGTAATACATTGATATTACAAACAATGGTTGAAATATAATTATCTTTATGCTTCCGCTGTGCATTCATATATTGTGTGGTTTGACTATATTGTTGCCAACTACGTCACGATAATCCCCCACCGGGCCCACCGGTGAGACACGTGGAAATCGGGGTGTGACAGGTTGGTATCAGAGCCAGCATTGAGTGAATTAAACACTAACCTTATGTGTTTAATCTCAATGACACAATTGCACATACTTGAGTCTAGACAAGAACATAGGACAAATTCGAATTGTTATTCCTGTTTGTCTTTTTATTGTTTATTGTGATTTAAAGTTTTAAAAGCAGGAAATATGCCACCAGCAATTAGATGAGGAAGAGGAGGAAGAGGCAAAGGGCCGATCACTCACAATGATCACGAGGCTGGACCCTCGAACATGCGAGCTCCTTCCAGTACAAGGAGTGAAGAACCACAGAGACGAAGAAGGAACCTCTTTGAACCTGCAAGACATTCTACCTCGCATAGTTCAACACCTTCATACCTTCATTCGTTTGGACCAAACTCAGAAAATGAACCCAATAACCCTCAACCATCATTTATACCTCTCCAGCGATCTGCTTCGCACCGTTCTTATGGCGATCCTTCACCTTTCTTCGTAGGACAGTTTAACCCGGCTCGAGTTTCTGACTTTCACTTTCGCATTAGATGCGCGTTGACTTTGACTGTTTAGTTGTTTGGATTGTTGACTTGAAACGTATTGTCGTTTTGCCTATATGTGATTACTTGCTGTGGTAGAAAATAATATTAGAATTATTATTAAAACACTTAGTCTAGATCACGAAACATGACTTACAGATCGAAGGATCACGAAAGATAACCTTTGATTCGAAGGATCAACTTTCGGTTCGAAGGATCACGAAACATATCCTTCGACCAAGGACTCTATCCTTCGACATCTTTCGGCCCAGTCTTTCTAATGGGCTTGGCCCATTCCTGTGATACGTTTATATACGTGAATGCATGTAAGTCGACAGTTATTTTCAAAAACCCTAGTTCCATTGTGTGTGTGTGACGGCATAGCAGACCCATTCTCTGTTCGAAGATCTCGTTCCGTAATCCAGATTTTTCCGGTTAGTGTGTGATGTTGTTTATGTTAATAGATGATGCTTTGAGTGTATATGATTTCATGATTTATCAATTGTCTTGCAATATGTTGTTTGTATGTTAACCGGATATGTATGTTAATCGGATATGGATGTTAATCGGATATGTATGTTAATCGGATATGGATGTTAACCGGATGTGTATGTTAATCGGATCTGTTGTGATGATGTTTAATGATAATGTTTTGTGGATCGGCTGTGATATTATGCAATTCGGAATTTTTATTGTTCATGGAACCGGAACATAATATGATTAAGTGTTAGTATTATTCATGTGGTTAAATTAGGGTTCATGAGGTTTAATATGAAACTCCCTGTTTGATCGATTCTGAGGTAACTGAATACTTGAATTTGTGTTAATTGATAATCACGGATAAACTTGGAAACTTTGAGTAAACGTAACTGATATTTATCGAAAGATATTAGTTATTCGAAACATAGTTGTGACCGAAAGATACTTGTTATTCGAAACATAGTTGTTGTGACCGAAAGATACTTGTCCTTCGAACCATAGTAGTGTTGACCGAAGGATAGCATTGACCGAACCATAGTAGTGTTGACCGAAGGATAGCATTGACCGAACCATAGTAGTGTTGACCGAAAGATGACATTTGGTCGAAAGATGACATTTGGTTCGAAGCATAACAATTGGTCCGAAAGATAACTGTGATAACTAATATGTCGAAAGATAACTGTTGTGTCGAAAGATAACAGTTGGGTCGAAAGATAATGGGGGGTTATAAACATACTTTGAATGATGGAATGTATGCTTGATTT
The DNA here is from genome assembly GCF_002127325.2 of Helianthus annuus. Classification (NCBI taxonomy): domain Eukaryota; kingdom Viridiplantae; phylum Streptophyta; class Magnoliopsida; order Asterales; family Asteraceae; genus Helianthus; species Helianthus annuus. The sequence continues at coordinate 27,674,835 of NC_035446.2, forward strand.
ATTTGGCATGCCATGCTTGGTGATGAATGTTAACGTTTGAATTCGTGTACACTAGCTGATGATTAAATGTGAAATGATACGTGTTGTGCCGATATGCAAACTGACTGTTATGTGGTACATGATTGATGCATGATATTGACTATCAAGCACTATGTGACATTAGATTGCATGCGTATCATTGCGAACATGAACTGATTTGTTATACGTGCATACAATAGGACGTGATTAATTACTTGTGAGTGCATAACCTAGCATACCGAGCAAACCAAGGTGAGTTCACACTCCTACTAAGGCATGGGATTCCCGGGTCGTGGGAATGGGTTAAAGGTTATCATTGACTAAGAACGTATATATGCTTTTCCTAGACTATCACCTATCATGGTCCTCGGATGTCAGGACGGTTCCGTAGGTTGGGATAACACCTACGTGGTCACATGCCAATTACTGCCTCGGATGTCAGGCACGCACGTAAAACCTACGTGTACGCATTACTTACTTCTATCCTCGGTTATGAAGGATACGTGCGTAAAACCTACGCACACCCCATACGCGCTACTGTTCTCGGACGAAGAACAGGGATAATACGAATAGTCTAGTGGTCACATAACATGGGAAGCCCCCACCTGTATAACTTACTATTGGCCCTGTAGAGCCACCCGTTACTTACTGTTACGCATTTACTTACTGTGAACTCGCTCAACTAGTTTGTTGATCATTCTGTTACATGCCTTGCAGATCGTTAGGTACTTGGAGCTTGCACTGGAAAAGCGGGTCGTTGTGGGCAAGGATCGTGGTTTCTACGTTGAACTATTATGACATTTAAAACTATTAACTATTGTTGGTTTATTTACTATGCTTCCGCTACACTTTGAAACTATGGTTATGTTTTGAACACCTATCGTATTGAATGGATGGTTTACATTTATTTTACTTAATATTAATTACATGTTCAATATGATTGGTGGCTTGATCCTGGTCAGTCACGCTCCCAAGCGGTGATACTCCGCGTGTGGATTTTTGGGGGTGTGACAGATTGGTATCAGAGCCATTGGTTATAGAGAACTTGGTTTTAATATGGAAAAACGTTTTTATTAAAACCAGACTATAACCAGAACAGTGCTCTCAACGATCCACAACGACGCTTCGCTCCACGTGCAAGACTCAACTTCCTAGGTAATAAGGTTTATGTTTATTGCCTACATGCTAGAATTTGCATAGAACTTTGCTCGTAGTATGCTTACATTACCTTGCTCACAACTTGTCATTGCATGAGAACACTTATGTGCTTACACTCTTCTGTCATCGCACTATTCGCGAACCTTTCTCACTTATGTTGCCTTTGATGTGAAGATCAATGGCCGCACGAATTAACATGACTCAAGCCCAGCTAGAGGCTCTCGTTGCTGCGGCAGTTGCAGCCGCCCAAGCAGGTAGTATACCCTGCAGTATAGACACTAGGATCTTTAGATCCTACATTAATTCTCGTACTTAACTTTGCCCTATTCGTACACAATAGGTCAACCCGCTCAGCAACAACCTGGGTGCACCTTCAAGAATTTCATGGATTGTCGTCCTAGCTCGTTCAGTGGCACGGAGGGAGCAGTTGGACTCCTCCACTGGTTTGAAAAGCTCGAGTCGGTTTTCGAAATGTGTGAATGCCCTGAGGCTCGCAGGGTGAAGTTCGCCACTGGCACACTTGAAGGGATTGCGCTCACTTGGTGGAACGCACAAGTGCAGATCTTAGGGTTGGCAGCTGCTAACGCCACACCCTGGAATGACTTCAAAGAACTGATCAAGAGGGAATACTGCACTAGAGAAGACATTCACAAGTTGGAGGACGAGTTGTATAACTTGAAAATGGTTGGTTCGGAAATCGAAGCTTACACCAAGAGATCAAATGAGTTGGCTGTGTTATGTCCAACTATGGTGGACCCTCCATACAAGTGTATTGAGTTGTATCTCAAAGGTTTGGCACCAGAAATACAGAGCCACGTTACCTCGGCTAACCTCAACAACATCCAGGAAATCCAGCGTCTCGCTCATCGCATCACCGATCAGGCAGTGGATCAGAATAAACTGCCTAAGCGCGTCAGCGCTACTGCTACAGTCACTCCTTCAGCTACTCCCGTTACCCTCAGTGACAACAAGAGGAAATGGGAGGGGGATTCAAGCAAAGCATCAGTTTCGGTTCAGTCCCAGAATCAGCAGCGAAAGACTGGCAACTATCAAAGCCCTAACCAGCAGTCGTCAGGTAGCCACAGGCAGGGTGGATATCGCGGAAATCTTCCAAAGTGCAACAACTGCAACAGGCACCACAACGGTCAGTGTACCAAGGGTCGTTGTCAAAGATGCCTCAAGATGGGTCACGAGGCCAAAGACTGTAGAAGCCCTCGTCCTGCGAATCAGGATCAGCAGCAGCCACCGGCACAGCAGAATCAGCAACAGGGCAACAAGGGGTGCTATAATTGTGGTGCTGAAGGTCACATCAAGAGACACTGCCCTCAGTTAAACAGGAACCAGAACAACAACAACAATCAGGGCAACGGGAACAATAACAACAATAACGGGGGAAACAACAACAACAATGGCAACGAAGCTCGGGGTCGTGCTTTTGTGCTAGGTCGGGGTGACGCAGTGAATGATCCCAATGTGGTTATGGGTAAGTTTCTTCTCGACGATATTTATGTTATTGTCTTATTTGATTCGGGTGCTGATACAAGCTATATGTCATTGAAAATGAGTAAATTATTAAAACGTACACCAACACCCCAAGACACCAAACACGTCGTAGAACTAGCCAATGGTAAAAGTGTAGAAGCCGCACAGGTAGTCAAGGGTTGTAGTATTGTTCTAGCGGGTCAGACTTTCTCGATTGATCTCATACCCATAGTTTTGGGTAGTTTCGACGTCGTCATCGGTATGGATTGGTTATCCCAACATCACGCGGAGATCTTATGCAAAGAAAAAGTTATTCGTATTCCTCGCTCCAGTCAAGAACCTCTCGAAGTACAAGGTGACAAGAGTGGTGCTGTGGTTGGCATCATCTCATTCTTAAAGGCGCAGAAATGTTTACGAAAGGGACATACTGCCATTCTGGCACTTGTCACTGACGCATCAGCAAAGGAAAAGAAGCTGGAGGATATACCAGTTGTGCGTGATTTTCCTCAAGTGTTTCCTGAAGATTTACCTGGTTTACCTCCTCATCGTCAAGTCGAGTTTCAGATTGAGTTAGCTCCTGGAGCAGCACCAATAGCCCGCGCACCGTATCGTTTAGCTCCAACCGAACTGGAAGAACTGTCGAAGCAGCTACAAGAGCTCTTGGAAAAGGGCTTTATTCGTCCAAGCTCTTCGCCTTGGGGAGCTCCAGTGTTATTTGTGAAGAAGAAAGACGGTACGTTCAGGATGTGCATCGACTACCGCGAACTCAATAAGGTGACGGTGAAGAACCGTTATCCTCTTCCGCGCATAGATGACCTATTCGACCAGTTGCAAGGGTCGTGTTACTATTCCAAGATTGATTTAAGGTCAGGGTATCATCAGCTGAGAGTCCGGGATGAGGACGTCTCCAAAACCGCTTTCAGAACTCGCTACGGTCATTACGAGTTTCTTGTCATGCCATTCGGGCTTACGAACGCGCCTGCAGTCTTCATGGATCTTATGAACAGGGTGTGCAAACCCTATCTCGACAAGTTCGTCATTGTTTTCATCGACGACATCCTGATCTACTCAAAGAGTCAGGAGGAACACGAGCAGCACTTACGTCTTATCTTGGAACTTCTTCGAAAGGAGCAATTGTACGCAAAGTTTTCAAAATGCGACTTCTGGCTTCGTGAAGTCCACTTCTTAGGCCATGTGGTGAACAAGGATGGGATTCATGTCGATCCATCCAAGGTTGATTCGATCAGAAACTGGCCAGCACCACGTACACCGACAGAAATACGCCAATTCTTGGGTTTGGCGGGTTACTACAGGCGATTTATTAAAGACTTCTCAAAGATCGCGCAACCACTTACTATGCTAACACAGAAAGGTGTCGTTTACAGATGGGGTAATACGCAAGAAACCGCTTTTCAGTACTTAAAGGATAGGCTTTGCAGCGCACCTATTCTCTCATTGCCAGAGGGCACGGATGACTTCGTGGTTTATTGTGACGCATCGATACAGGGGCTTGGTTGTGTATTGATGCAGCGGGATAAAGTTATTGCCTACGCTTCGCGGCAACTCAAGGTTCATGAACGGAACTACACGACGCACGATTTAGAGCTGGGAGCTGTTGTTTTCGCGCTTAAGATATGGCGACACTACCTGTACGGTACCAGGTGCACGATTTACACCGATCACAGGAGTCTCGAGCATATTCTTAAGCAAAAGGATTTGAATATGCGTCAACGGAGATGGGTTGAACTTCTAAACGACTATGAATGCGCCATCAAGTATCATCCAGGCAAGGCCAATGTTGTGGCTGATGCCCTCAGTCGGAAAGACACTCTACCTAAGCGCGTGCGAGCGCTACAGCTTACTATTCAGTCCAGTCTTCCTGCACAGATACGAGCTGCTCAGTTAGAAGCACTGAAACCCGAAAACGTCAAAGCTGAAGCCTTACGCGGCTCAAGGCAACGCATGGAACAAAAGGAAGACGGCGCCTACTATGTAACGGGGCGTATTTGGGTCCCACTTTATGGCGGTTTACGCGAACTTGTAATGGATGAAGCTCACAAGTCTCGCTATTCGGTACATCCAGGGTCGGATAAAATGTACCACGACATCAGCACTACTTATTGGTGGCCTAGTATGAAGGCTCACATCGCTACGTACGTTGGAAAATGCTTAACCTGTGCGAAAGTCAAGGTTGAATATCAGAAACCAGCTGGTCTACTTCAGCAGCCTAAGATACCGCAATGGAAATGGGAAGAAATTTCCATGGATTTTGTTACAGGTCTACCTAGATCTCAGCGTGGGAACGATACAATATGGGTCATAGTTGATCGACTCACCAAGTCTGCACACTTTCTGCCGATCAAGGAAACGGACAAGTTCTCCACTCTCGCAGACGTCTATCTTAAAGAAGTTGTTTCGAGGCACGGAGTGCCCACCTCTATTATTTCGGATCGCGATGCACGATTCACGTCAGAGCTTTGGCAAGCGATGCACAAATCCTTCGGCTCACGATTAGACATGAGCACAGCATATCATCCTCAGACGGATGGGCAGTCTGAGCGAACTATCCAAACTTTAGAAGACATGCTTCGAGCGTGCGTTATCGATTTCGGCAACGGCTGGGAAAAGCACCTCCCTTTAGTGGAGTTTTCATACAATAACAGTTACCACACCAGCATTCAAGCCGCTCCATTTGAGGCATTGTACGGACGTAAATGCCGGTCACCTCTCTGTTGGGCAGAGGTGGGGGATAGTCAAATTACGGGTCCAGAGATTGTAGTGGACGCCACAGAAAAGATTGCGCAGATACGACAACGCATGGCGGCAGCACGCGACCGTCAGAAAGCCTACGCGGACAAGCGTAGAAAGCCATTGGAATTTGAGGTCGGGGACCGAGTTTTATTGAAAGTTTCACCCTGGAAGGGTGTGGTTCGATTTGGTAAACGAGGCAAACTGAATCCGCGGTACGTCGGACCATTCGAAATCTTAGAAAAGATTGGCAAAGTAGCCTACAGATTAAACCTACCAGCTGAACTCGGTGCAGTTCACAATGTATTTCACGTGTCGAATCTGAAGAAATGCATATCAGATGAGACCCTTATAGTTCCTTTTAAGGAACTCACTATCGACGAGCGGTTGCAGTTCGTCGAGGAACCAGTTGAAATCACAGACCGGGATGTTAAGGTCCTCAAACACAAGAGAATCCCTCTTGTTCGAGTTCGTTGGAACTCCCAGCGTGGTCCAGAGTATACCTGGGAACGCGAAGATCAGATGAAAGAAAAGTACCCCCAGTTATTCGAAACCAATGCATCCACTTCTGAGGCTGAAGCTACTACTACTGAATTTCGGGACGAAATTCCAAATCAACGGGGGGATGTGACACCCCAGGAAAACCAGTGAACGATGTAACTTACCTAGCTTCCTCAGTGAGTGCGTACCAAATTTCGGGACGAAATTTCTTTTAAGTTGGGGATAATGTGACAACTCGAGTTTCTGACTTTCACATTCGCATTAGATGCGCGTTGACTTTGACTGTTTAGTTGTTTGGATTGTTGACTTGAAACGTATTGTCGTTTTGCCTATATGTGATTACTTGCTGTGGTAGAAAATAATATTAGAATTATTATTAAAACACTTAGTCTAGATCACGAAACATGACTTACAGATCGAAGGATCACGAAAGATAACCTTCGATTCGAAGGATCAACTTTCGGTTCGAAGGATCACGAAACATATCCTTCGACCAAGGACTCTATCCTTCGACATCTTTCGGCCCAGTCTTTCTAATGGGCTTGGCCCATTCCTGTGATACGTTTATATACGTGAATGCATGTAAGTCGACAGTTATTTTCAAAAACCCTAGTTCCATTGTGTGTGTGTGACGGCATAGCAGACCCATTCTCTGTTCGAAGATCTCGTTCCGTAATCCAGATTTTTCCGGTTAGTGTGTGATGTTGTTTATGTTAATAGATGATGCTTTGAGTGTATATGATTTCATGATTTATCAATTGTCTTGCAATATGTTGTTTGTATGTTAACCGGATATGTATGTTAATCGGATATGGATGTTAATCGGATATGTATGTTAATCGGATATGGATGTTAACCGGATGTGTATGTTAATCGGATCTGTTGTGATGATGTTTAATGATAATGTTTTGTGGATCGGCTGTGATATTATGCAATTCGGAATTTTTATTGTTCATGGAACCGGAACATAATATGATTAAGTGTTAGTATTATTCATGTGGTTAAATTAGGGTTCATGAGGTTTAATATGAAACTCCCTGTTTGATCGATTCTGAGGTAACTGAATACTTGAATTTGTGTTAATTGATAATCACGGATAAACTTGGAAACTTTGAGTAAACGTAACTGATATTTATCGAAAGATATTAGTTATTCGAAACATAGTTGTGACCGAAAGATACTTGTTATTCGAAACATAGTTGTTGTGACCGAAAGATACTTGTCCTTCGAACCATAGTAGTGTTGACCGAAGGATAGCATTGACCGAACCATAGTAGTGTTGACCGAAGGATAGCATTGACCGAACCATAGTAGTGTTGACCGAAAGATGACATTTGGTCGAAAGATGACATTTGGTTCGAAGCATAACAATTGGTCCGAAAGATAACTGTGATAACTAATATGTCGAAAGATAACTGTTGTGTCAAAAGATAACAGTTGGGTCGAAAGATAATGGGGGGTTATAAACATACTTTGAATGATGGAATGTATGCTTGATTTATTTGGCATGCCATGCTTGGTGATGAATGTTAACGTTTGAATTCGTGTACACTAGCTGATGATTAAATGTGAAATGATACGTGTTGTGCCGATATGCAAACTGACTGTTATGTGATACATGATTGATGCATGATATTGACTATCAAGCACTATGTGACATTAGATTGCATGCGTATCATTGCGAACATGAACTGATTTGTTATACGTGCATACAATAGGACGTGATTAATTACTTGTGAGTGCATAACCTAGCATACCGAGCAAACCAAGGTGAGTTCACACTCCTACTAAGGCATGGGATTCCCGGGTCGTGGGAATGGGTTAAAGGTTATCATTGACTAAGAACGTATATATGCTTTTCCTAGACTATCACCTATCATGGTCCTCGGATGTCAGGACGGTTCCGTAGGTTGGGATAACACCTACGTGGTCACATGCCAATTACTGCCTCGGATGTCAGGCACGCACGTAAAACCTACGTGTACGCATTACTTACTTCTATCCTCGGTTATGAAGGATACGTGCGTAAAACCTACGCACACCCCATACGCGCTACTGTTCTCGGACGAAGAACAGGGATAATACGAATAGTCTAGTGGTCACATAACATGGGAAGCCCCCACCTGTATAACTTACTATTGGCCCTGTAGAGCCACCCGTTACTTACTGTTACGCATTTACTTACTGTGAACTCGCTCAACTAGTTTGTTGATCATTCTGTTACATGCCTTGCAGATCGTTAGGTACTTGGAGCTTGCACTGGAAAAGCGGGTCGTTGTGGGCAAGGATCGTGGTTTCTACGTTGAACTATTATGACATTTAAAACTATTAACTATTGTTGGTTTATTTACTATGCTTCCGCTACACTTTGAAACTATGGTTATGTTTTGAACACCTATCGTATTGAATGGATGGTTTACATTTATTTTACTTAATATTAATTACATGTTCAATATGATTGGTGGCTTGATCCTGGTCAGTCACGCTCCCAAGCGGTGATACTCCGCGTGTGGATTTTTGGGGGTGTGACAGATTATGTCCAAGAACCAATAGGGTATAACCCTTTAGGACCAGAGGATCACTTTTCTGAAGACAGTGCAGTGGATATGGACGAGGATACAGATCCCGTCGAGCCTGCAAGGAGTACTCCCAACCATCCAATCGAGATCTCTGATGGGTCATCCTTCTATGGAACGCCCTATCAAGGTCCCGACAGTTACCAGGCGAGGTTTGACCAACGTAATTGGTACTTCACACCATCTCATCACTTCTCGCCTCATGACCAATAGCAACAGCAGGATCCTTCTGAGGATTCACGGTTCGTGGCAGTTACGCCACCGCCACCGCCACCGGTTCAACCAGTAATTCCAGATCCGCCAAGGCGTAGGAGATCAAGTGCACGGATGTCCACCCGAGGAGGGGAATTCCATTTCAGCATCCCTCGCTACTCGAGTGCGAGTCACTTTCCGTCAGTGCCTGAAGAACCACAGTTAGGGGAACCTTTTGGTCACCCTGCAGAGGTGAATTCTGCACCAGTTGCACCACCTCCGCCACCTTTCGGATATGACAATCCGATACCAGCGTACGGCGGTTCCACCGCGTACAATCCGTTTGAGCAGCCGACTCACATGCACTACAACTATAACTATGATGCCGATCCATACGTGGTAGCGGCTAATTACAATGCTCTCCATGGAACCTCTTGGAGACCAGATTACTCAGCTCATGGGTTTCCAATACCTCCTAGACCTCCGGTTCAACAACCGTCGCAGCAGCCACGTTTTTCTCCACCGGAGCAAGAAGAAATACTACACCGTTTAAACCGTGTGGAACGAGACTTCGAACAAGAACATAAGAGTAATCGTGGATTCCTCAAGGGCCTAGCAAACCTACTTAAAGGAAGGAAGAAACGAGATCATTAGTTTGGGCTAAATAATTTAACATAATTTAACATAATTTAACTAAATATTTCATGAAACTTTATAAAAATCAGAGTTTACAAAAAAAAAAAACTTTCGAGTTTAATTCCATACACACTTGTGATGATACCAACCACATCCAAGATATTGCATAACTAGATAAAAGTAACCCCTGCTAGTATACTAATCACTAGTTCGAGGGATTTAAAACATAATCAACAAAAGAAAATACGACATGTTTAAAGTTTAGACAAAATTAAGTTTAGTGCGGAAGCTTCGAGTTATGTGTTCGGTTCTTGACATATACTTGATCGCCATCAGGGAGGACCTCATTCATACCTGAAGTCAAACACTAAAAACATTAGTTTGGACTTTAATAAGTTACATATAAACAATTCCCGACATCAAAAATCAACGAACAAAACATAATTTTTTTCTGGGTTCCACCGTAACTTACGGTGTCACCGTAAGTTACGGTGAAGCTGGAATGTCTTTGGTTCTGCCGTAACTCAGGAAGATCTCACCGTAATAGTTTGAGCTCCATCGTAAATTACGGTGGAACCGTAATTTACGGTGGGCTCTGCACATTTACCCTTTAGCTATTTTTCCACTTTACAGGTTTATAACTTTTTACTCGCTTGTCCGTTTTAGCCGATTCTTTTTACTATGAGTCCGAAATAACATTACGGATTCAACCATGTAAATTTTATATCGCGGAAACCAAGATACCCACAATTGGTTCACAATTTCCTTATTCCCATTATTCGACCCGTTAGTGTGAGTGCATCGCACCTCTTTTCATTCTTAAAATCCCCTTAAACATAATTACCCAATTACCCGGGCTCACCTACTTGGTGTTTTCACGCCAATTCCATGGCTTTGCAAATTCCTCTAGGGCTATTACTTGATTATTCGGAATTCCAACATTCCTTTTCAAACAATCCATTTTCCTTTAACATTATAGTTTGACCCATATCCCGGGTTCTTATACTTGAATTCGATATCACCAAATCATTAGTATAGCACAATTTATCATTTAACGAGGTAGGAGACTTTCAAGTCTCTACTCTCGTAATTCTTTTTAAAAACATCATTTTGACCCGTTTGGCTAACTAGTGAAAACTATCACTTTGTTGACATGCCAAACTGAATTCCAAGTTCTTATTTTGACCCGTTTGATGGTCGGGTGTACTTCGTCACTTAAACGACACATCAAACGCATCGTTTACACTACAACATCAATTACATATCAAACCAAAGCATTTAAGCATAACTTAACGGGACTAAGTCACGTACCTTCAAAGCACACCTTTTCCGCGGGTATCACCTCCGGCGTATCCACTTGACGTTCCGGATTCCTTGCCTAAAGAGTCCAATTCATAACAAGATTAGAACTCTTTTTCATAAGCTTTAACGCATTCATTCATTAGATATGTAAATCTGCGTTTTTAGCAATCTTTAACATTTTAATCCTCATTTAGGCGTTTTATCAAACACCTTGCGGGTCAGATTTTTACATGATGTAAACCAAGTTCATAACTTGAATTTATCACTCAAATCAACTTCAATTAGACAATATACACATATTTTAACATCAACAATTTCAGAGATTATCTCACAATTTCAGTTTTCACTAGAACAAGAGTCTTAATCCTAGTGTTTATCAAGTTCTACTAACTTACTAATCACCCACTATAGTGATTTTGATTTCTACAACTAACATGCAAGATTTTAACAAGAAATCATCTAGGGTTTGTCCCTAGACTTCACATTACTTCCAATTTCATGTTTTACAACACATAATCAAGCTCAACCTTCGATTTCAATCTCATGCAAGAATTTGAGTTGTATCAAAACAACCTAATTTGACATACCTTACGACCTTCTTGACGAGGAGATCACGATTCTATGTTTAGATTCCGATTTCAACTGAATTTTGGCCTTCAATTTGAGAGTTTAGTAGATTTTTAGGTTTTGGAAGTGTGGGTGTCGCCCCCTTCCTTTTGTTGATCAACCAGGCCTCATTTGAGGTGTTTGGTTTGTTTTATTTTACTAATATTAGTATTTTAAGTTTCTATTTTAACAACTTTAGTCCCTCCATTCTTATTTAGTTTATATTCTTGGCCTTTTAACTCATTCAAGTGTTACTACAAGACTCTTGACTAACTAGGTTATTTATCCTAGTTAGTTTATTCTGGTTTATTATACACTTTATAATTCTAGTATAAAGTTTTGAAATTTCGGGATGTTACAAGTCCACCCCCCTTAAAGAGGGTTTCGTCCCCGAAACCGAATTACGTACCGAATAACGTAGGGTAGAGCCGTTGCATTTCTTCTTCGGTCTCCCATGTAGTATCTGCACCCTTACGGTGTTCCCATTTAACCTTCACTTGGTTGATCTTTTTGTTTCTCAAACTCTTCACTTTACGATCTAGAATTGCAATTGGCCTTACCGCGTAGTTAAGGCTGTTATCCACCTCGATGTCGTTGTAGTGGACATGAGCAGTTTCGTCCGCTAAACATTTACGGAGATGTGACACGTGGAACGTGCTATGTACTCCACTCAACTCCTCAGGTAGCTCGAGACGGTATGCTACCTTTCCAACCCGTTCCACGATTTCAAATGGCCCAATAAATCTTGGGCTCAATTTTCCTCTTTTTCTGAATCGAATTATCCCCTTCCACGGTGATACTTTCAACATTACCTTATCGCCCACTTGGAATTCTATTGGCCTCATTTGTTTATCCGCGTACGATTTTTGTCGATCCTGAGCTGCTTTTAAGTGAGTGCGGATTAAGTCGATCTTACCATTTGTAGCTCGGATTATATCAGTCTGAGCTAACCCCCGTGGACCAACTTCTCCCCAACAAACTGGGGTTCGGCACTTTCTACCATATAACATCTCGTATGGAGCCATTTTAATACTCGCGTGATAGCTGTTGTTATATGAGAATTCGACTAAGGGTAAATGGACATCCCAACTGCCCCCAAAGTCGATAATGCAAGCACGCAACATATCTTCCAACGTTTGTATTGTTCTCTCACTTTGCCCATCCGTTTGGGGATGGTAAAGTGCTAATAAACAGCTTGGTTCCCATTTGTTCTTGGAAACCACGCCAAAAATCCGAAGTAAACCGGGTATCTCTGTCGGACACTATGGATATCGGTACTCCGTGACGCGCCACAATCTCGTTAGTATACACTTCTGACATCTTTTCTGATGTATAGGTCTCACGAATCGGAATAAAATGTGCACTTTTTGTCAATCGATCTACTACTACCCATATGGCGTCAAAACCACGTCTAGTTTTGGGCAGTTTAGTCAGCAGGTCCATCGTAATTTGTTCCCACTTCCAAACTGGAATGTCTAATGGCTGCAGCTTACCGTATGGTTTTTGATGCTCTGCTTTGACTTGTAAACAAGTCAGGCACTTCTCCACATACTTCACGATATATCTTTTCATTCCGGGCCACCAATAATTTTGTTTTAAATCATTATACATCTTGGTCGCCCCCGGATGTATCGAATAACGAGATTTATGGGCCTCGTCAAGTAAAAGTGCTTTGGCTCCACATGTATTGGGAACCCAAATTCTCCCAAATCGAGTTTTTAATCCTTGGTTGCCGTCCTCCAAGTCTTTTAACTGCCCTACTATTCTTTCCTTTTTTCACATTCTCTTCTTTTATTGCTTCACTTTGAGATTTTCGAATTTGGTCGAGCAATCCCGATGTCACTATTAGTTGCATCGATCGGACTCGAATAGGCGCATAATCTGTCTTTCGACTTAGCGCGTCCGCTACTACATTAGCCTTCCCGGGATGGTAATGTATATCACAATCAAAGTCTTTGACCATCTCCAACCACCGCCTTTGCCTCATATTTAATTCCTTCTGATCGAAGAAATACTTTAGGCTTTTGTGGTCGGTAAAAATAGTGAACTTTACCCCGTACAGATAATGCCTCCATATTTTCAAGGCGAACACCACCGCCGCTAGCTCGAGGTCATGAGTAGGATATCTCTCTTCGTGACTTTTCAGCTGCCTTGAGGCATAGGCTATAACCTTGCCTCGTTGCATCAGAACGCAACCAAGCCCCGAATGCGAGGCATCCGAGTAAACTATCATATCACCCGTTCCATCCGGTAATGACAATACCGGTGCTTGTGTCAATTTTTCCTTAAGCGTTTGAAACGCCTTTTCTTGGTCCTCGCCCCACATAAATTTCTCCTCCTTGCGGGTTAGTTTGGTCAGTGGCATGGCAATTTTGGAGAAATCTTGTATGAACCTCCGATAATAACCCGCAAGCCCCAAAAAGCTTCTGATTTCCGAAGGATTCCTCGGTGGATTCCATTTCGCCACGGCTTCTATTTTTGACGGGTCTACTAATACCCCGTTTGCATTGATGACGTGCCCAAGAAATTGCACCTCTCGCAACCAGAAGGCGCATTTTGAAAATTTTGCATACAACTTTTCCCTTCTGAGCGTCTCCAAGACTTCGTACAAATGTCTTGCGTGTTCCGCTTCGTCCTTTGAGTATATTAAAATGTCGTCAATAAACACTATTACCGACTTATCTAACATGGACTTGCAGACCCGGTTCATGAGGTCCATGAAGGCCGCGGGCGCATTTGTTAACCCAAAGGACATCACCAAGAATTCGTAATGTCCGTACCGCGTACAGAAAGCCGTCTTCGGTATGTCTTCCTCCTTGACTCTCAACTGGTGGTACCCCGATCTAAGGTCGATCTTGGAGAACCATTTAGCACCTTGCAATTGATCGAATAAGTCGTCAATTCTTGGAAGTGGATATTGATTTTTCACCATGAGTTTGTTCAACTCGCGGTAATCGATGCACATACGCATACTCCCATCCTTTTTCTTAACAAACAACACCGGTGCGCCCCACGGTGACACACTTGGGCGAATAAAGCCTTTGTCGAGGAGATCTTGAATTTGAGACATTAACTCTTGCAATTCTGAGGGTGCAAGCCGATACGGCGCCTTGGCCACGGGTTTCGCGCCCGGAATCAATTCGATCCCGAACTCTATCTCCCGTTCCGGCGGTATTCCCGGTAGGTCTTCCGGGAACACATCGGCGTATTCGCGCACTACCGGCAGGTCTTCAATCTTTAACGACCCTTTATTTGGTTCATTTGCGTATATCATGAATGCTCTACATCCGTGCTTCATGAGCTTATAAGCTTTTATCATTGAGCACATAACAGGTTTTCCTTCCTTCTCACCACGTATGATAATCGATTTCCCACTTGGAGATTTTAGTTTTATCTCCTTGCGGAAACACATGACTTTCGCATTATGTCGGGATAGCCAATCCATTCCGACCACTACTTGGAACTCTCCCATGGACATAGGAATTAAATCTATCGGGTATTCCTCATCATCTATGCTTATCTTACAATCTCGACATATATCACATACAAGGAAGCTTTTGTTGTCACCTATTTCTACCTCTAATGACATAGGTAATTTTGTTAGTACAAAGGAAGGATGTCGAATAAGTCCATGTGAAATAAAGGACTTATTCGCACCCGTGTCAAATAGCACATGAGCAGGAATTGAATTTATGGCAAATATACCTGAGACCACATCGGGCTCCGTTTTCGCCTCCACTGCCGTTAGCTGGAAAGATCTAGCTTTTGCTTTTGGTGCTTCAGTGTGCGCACCCTTGTCTTCCCTCTTTCCGGACAATTCCGGACACTCGGATTTCTTGTGACCCGGCTGATAACATTTGTAGCATACCGAAACTTTCCCCGGGCACAATGCAGCCGTGTGCCCTGTCTTCCCGCATATAGGACACGGCTTGTCCTTAAACCGGCACTCACCCTTGTGCCCTTTCCCACATACTTTACAGCTTGGTGAGCTACTTTTTCCTTCTTGCTTCTTTGATGAGTCATTTACGCGTGCCTTTTTCGTGGGACTTGGATTAACAACTTGCGTCCTTCTTTCACCCCTCTCAATTTGTTTCTTCAACTCTATCTCTCTTTCCCGAGCGGCGTTGATGATTTCGGTGAGGGTTTCGTATTTGGAGGGAGTCATGAACTCCCGATAGTCCGCGCTTAGCATATTATAATAATAATACACCTTCTGTTCTTCGGTCGTCACCAATTCATCACAAAACCTTAATTTGTCAAGAAAGGTTCCCGTGATTTTATCAATGGATTCGCCCTTCTGCCTAAGCTGGATAAATTCTTCTTTGATTCGATTAATAACCGCTTTGGGACTGTGATGTTTAAGGAAGGGTACCTTAAACTCATCCCATGTCATCGCCTTCGCTTCTTCGCTACCGATCTCCTTTTTCTAATTATCCCACCAGTCTTTTGCTTGACCTCTCAGTTGACCCGTGCCATACGCCACGAAGTCATTCGCGTCACAGTGGGTTCTCTCAAATACTCCTTCTATATCACTTAACCACCTTTGGCACACTATCGGATCCACTTCTCCGTTGTAGAGTGGTGGTTTGCATGCCATAAATTCTTTGTACGAGCAACCCTTACGCTCTACCAATTTCTCCTTGGCTAAATTTGCATTATCCTCCAGTTTCTTTATCCTTTCATCCACCACTGATAACACCGTGGTTTGGATTTTATCGATGAAACCCGACAAACTATTCTCGATTGCTTTTCCTACCTCTTCAGCAATCACTTCTCTCATTTGTTCGGTGACTCTTGGCACCGCTTCGTCATTTCCCTTATCCGTCATCTTTGAAACTGAAATGTTTACATTTAAACGTTAAACATTTCGTTTATAACATTGCTTCTTTTGTTTTGGTTTAGTCAAGTTCTCAACTTGCTTTAACCGTTTAAATTTAGTGCACTTCCCGGGTTTAAGTGTGTTAACACACTCTTCCCATGCACTTTAATTTCCTTCTCATTCATATATAAGACATAATTTGTTAACATAATAAGTTAATTCTTACCGGACGATCGATCAAGCTTGAACCGAACACTTTTGTTGACAACCTTAAGCTCGGATTACCAACTTGTAACACCCTTAATAATTTAACATAATTTAACTAAATATTTCATGAAACTTTATAAAAATCAGAGTTTACAAAAAAAAACTTTCGAGTTTAATTCCATACACACTTGTGATGATACCAACCACATCCAAGATATTGCATAACTAGATAAAAGTAACCCCTGCTAGTATACTAATCACTAGTTCGAGGGATTTAAAACATAATCAACAAAAGAAAATACGACATGTTTAAAGTTTAGACAAAATTAAGTTTAGTGCGGAAGCTTCGAGTTATGTGTTCGGTTCTTGACATATACTTGATCGCCATCCGGGAGGACCTCATTCATACCTGAAGTCAAACACTAAAAACATTAGTTTGGACTTTAATAAGTTACATATAAACAATTCCCGACATCAAAAATCAACGAACAAAACATAATTTTTTTCTGGGTTCCACCGTAACTTACGGTGTCACCGTAAGTTACGGTGAAGCTGGAATGTCTTTGGTTCTGCCGTAACTCAGGAAGATCTCACCGTAATAGTTTGAGCTCCACCGTAAATTACGGTGGAACCGTAATTTACGGTGGGCTCTGCACATTTACCCTTTAGCTATTTTTCCACTTTACAGGTTTATAACTTTTTACTCGCTTGTCCGTTTTAGCCGATTCTTTTTACTATGAGTCCGAAATAACATTACATATTCAACCATGTAAATTTTATATCGCGGAAACCAAGATACCCATAATTGGTTCACAATTTCCTTATTCCCATTATTCGACCCGTTAGTGTGAGTGCATCGCACCTCTTTTCATTCTTAAAATCCCCTTAAACATAATTACCCAATTACCCGGGCTCACCTACTTGGTGTTTTCACGCCAATTCCATGGCTTTGCAAATTCCTCTAGGGCTATTACTTGATTATTCGGAATTCCAACATTCCTTTTCAAACAATCCATTTTCCTTTAACATTATAGTTTGACCCATATCCCGGGTTCTTATACTTGAATTCGATATCACCAAATCATTAGTATAGCACAATTTATCATTTAACGAGGTAGGAGACTTTCAAGTCTCTACTCTCGTAATTCTTTTTAAAAACATCATTTTGACCCGTTTGGCTAACTAGTGAAAACTATCACTTTGTTGACATGCCAAACTGAATTCCAAGTTCTTATTTTGACCCGTTTGATGGTCGGGTGTACTTCGTCACTTAAACGACACATCAAACGCATCGTTTACACTACAACATCAATTACATATCAAACCAAAGCATTTAAGCATAACTTAACGGGACTAAGTCACGTACCTTCAAAGCACACCTTTTCCGCGGGTATCACCTCCGGCGTGTCCACTTGAGGTTCCGGATTCCTTGCCTAAAGAGTCCAATTCATAACAAGATTAGAACTCTTTTTCATAAGCTTTAACGCATTCATTCATTAGATATGTAAATCTGCGTTTTTAGCAATCTTTAACATTTTAATCCTCATTTAGGCGTTTTATCAAACACCTTGCGGGTCAGATTTTTACATGATGTAAACCAAGTTCATAACTTGAATTTATCACTCAAATCAACTTCAATTAGACAATATACACATATTTTAACATCAACAATTTCAGAGATTATCTCACAATTTCAGTTTTCACTAGAACAAGAGTCTTAATCCTAGTGTTTATCAAGTTCTACTAACTTACTAATCACCCACTATAGTGATTTTGATTTCTACAACTAACATGCAAGATTTTAACAAGAAATCATCTAGGGTTTGTCCCTAGACTTCACATTACTTCCAATTTCATGTTTTACAACACATAATCAAGCTCAACCTTCGATTTCAATCTCATGCAAGAATTTGAGTTGTATCAAAACAACCTAATTTGACATACCTTACGACCTTCTTGACGAGGAGATCACGATTCTATGTTTAGATTCCGATTTCAACTGAATTTTGGCCTTCAATTTGAGAGTTTAGTAGATTTTTAGGTTTTGGAAGTGTGGGTGTCGCCCCCTTCCTTCTGTTGATCGACCAGGCCTCATTTGAGGTGTTTGGTTTGTTTTATTTTACTAATATTAGTATTTTAAGTTTCTATTTTAACAACTTTAGTCCCTCCATTCTTATTTAGTTTATATTCTTGGCCTTTTAACTCATTCAAGTGTTACTACAAGACTCTTGACTAACTAGGTTATTTATCCTAGTTAGTTTATTCTTGTTTATTATACACTTTATAATTCTAGTATAAAGTTTTGAAATTTCGGGATGTTACATAGTTCCTACGGGCCAAACTTATTAAACATCCATTAGTGATGTAGTGCCTACGGGCCAAACTTATTAAACATCCATTAGTGATGTAGTGCCTACGGGCCAAACTTATTAAACATCCATTAGTGATGTAGTGCCTACGGGCCAAACTTATTAAACATCCATTAGTGATGTAGTGCCTACGGGCCAAACTTATTAAACATCCATTAGCGATGTAGTGCCTACGGGCCAAACCTATTAAACATCCATTAGTGATGTAGTGCCTACGGGCCATATTTATTGTCATATAAGACAAAAGGCAGTTGTAGTCTATGACTCCCTGTCAGAAAAGGTAAAAGGACGACGGTTCAAACCTTCATGCCTTGATTCTCTGTAATCCCGGCTAATATTATAAAAACGTCCTCGTAACTAGGCTTTTGCCACTAACAATATTGTTTGTAATTAGGATTAGTTATGTTCAAATCCTAAATAAAAGTGAGTAACAAATTAACCGGATATGGTCTCTATTTACCATGGTTAATGAATTGCCATAAAAGACAATTCCATAATAAACTCCTAAATAAAACTTTTTCGTTATCTTCTGTAGCAGATTCAAGTTACAATGGCTGATCCAAATGAGGAGAATAGTCATTCGAAAGAAGATGAATACGATAACGCCCAGGTTCATTTGACGGGCGCTGAGTTAAAAGCTCTAGTCGATGGCGCTGTTAAGGCAACCTTGGATCGACAATACGAAGAGTACACCGAGTCCCGGAGCAGAACCATATCTAAACCACACTCAAAGCCGAAAACCCACTCAAAATCTCACAGCAAACCACCGTCTAAGCCTAAAAAGGACGATGATAAACACTCATCCAATGAAAACAGTGTCCGTCCAGAAAAAGTGCTTACTGATGCATCTCGCGCCAGGGGTTGCACCTACAAGTATTTCGTATCTTGCAAACCCCGAGATTTCATTGGGGAGAAGGGCGCGGTAGATTGTATGACTTGGTTAGACGAGATGGACACCGTGGTGGACATCAGTGGTTGTGCAGAGAAAGATGTGGTGAAGTTTGTTTCACAGTCATTCAAGGGCGAGGCCCTGGCTTGGTGGAGATCTCTGGTTCAGGCCTCGGGGGAAAGCTGTTTTATACAGTATGACATGGGAGGAATTCATTTCTCTCATCAAGGAAAATTACTGCCCTCAACATGAGGTTCAAAAGATCGAGTCCGACTTCCTATCGTTGGTTATGATGAACCTTGACTGTCAAGCTTACCTCACGAGCTTCAACACGATGTCCCGGTTGGTTCCGTATCTGGTAACCCCGGAGCCAAAGAGAATAGCTCGTTTTATCGGTGGTTTAGCCCCCGAAATAAAGGCAAGCGTAAAGGCCTCTCGGCCAGCGACCTTCAGATCTGTAGCCGACATATCTTTGTCCCTCACTCTGGATGCGGTCAGACAAAGAGGTTGAGAAGAGAAAACGTGAAGATGATACTTCATGAAGGTCGAGCAAGAAGCACCGTGGAAATGGTGACAACAAGAGAGGGTCCGAGTCAAGGAAGAAAGGGCATCAGTCTGGTGAGAAGCCCAAATGCAAGAATTGCAAGAGACACCACTTTGGAAAATGCAGACTCGAATCAAACTCGCAGACTCAGTCGAAGTCATTTGCTTGCGGGATATGCAAGTCCAAGGACCACAAGACCTTGGATTGCAAAAAGATAAAGTATGCAACTTGCTACAGTTGCAACGAGAAGGGGCACATTAGAACCAACTGCCCTAAAAACGCCAAGAAGCCTGAAGAGACCAAGAAGACCAATACAAGAGTCTTCAGGATGGATGCGAAAGAAGCAGTGCTAGACGATAACGTGATCACAGGTACATTCCTTGTAAATGATGTCTTTGCAAGAGTACTTTTTGATTCGGGCGCTGATAAGTCTTTCGTAGATCATAAATTTTGCAAATTGCTGAATATGCCTGTCAAAACCTTAAATGTGAATTATGAGGTAGAGCTAGCAGATGGCACCATAGAAACCGTCTCCACTGTGTTAGATGGATGTGTGATATCCATTAAGAACCACTATTTTCCTCTATCTCTACTTCCCTTTAAATTGGCTGGTTTTGACATAGTTCTGGGTATGGGCTGGTTATCTCACAACCAGGCCCAAATCGTCTGCAACAGAAAGCAAGTGGGGATAAAGACTCCGTCTGGTGAATCACTTACCATTCGGGGAGATATCCAATATGGACTGCCTGAGCAAGTGACTATGCTCAAGGCTTCAAAATGTTTAAAGAAGGGTTGTGTCATCTACATGGCACAAGTGATTATTGAAGAGCCAAAACCGAAGATAGAAGACATTCCCGTCATTTCGGAATATCCAGAAGTTTTCCCGGAAGATCTACCTGGTTTGCCACCAGATAGGCAAGTGGAATTCAGGATCGATATCATCCTTGGAGCAGCACCTGTTGCTAGAGCACCTTACAGGTTAGCACCAACCGAAATGAAGGAGTTAAGGACCCAACTGGATGAACTGCTAGCTAAAGGTTTCATCAAACCTAGTTCGTCTCCTTGGGGAGCACCTGTCATGTTTGTCAAGAAGAAGGACGGATCGATGCCTCTGTGCATCGATTATCGCGAGCTTAACAAAGTCACGATAAAGAATAGGTATCCTTTGCCGAGGATCGACGATTTGTTCGATCAGTTACAAGGGGCAAGTTATTTCTCGAAGATTGACTTGAGGTCAGGCTACCATCAACTGAAAGTCAGAGATAAAGACGTACATAAAACCGCATTTAGGATCGTTATGGTCATTATGAGTTCCTAGTGATGCCTTTTGGGCTCACTAATGCGCCGGCTGCATTCATGGATCTCATGAATCGCGTTTACAAGCCATACTTAGATAAATTCGTCATCGTTTTCATCGACGACATTCTTATCTATTCGAAGAATCAAGCTGACCATGAGAAACACCTTCGTTGTATTCTTAAACTCCTGCATCATGAGAAACTCTATGCCAAAATTCTCTAAGTGTGAATTCTGGCTTCGAGAAGTCCAATTCCTAGGACATGTTGTCAGCGAGCGTAGTATCCGAGTGGATCCCGCTAAAGTAGAAGCTGTCATGAATTGGCAAGAGCCAAAGACGCCTACAGAGATTCGTAGTTTCCTGGGGTTAGTAGGATATTACAGGCGTTTCATTGAAAATTTTTCAAGGATTGCTGCGCCCTTAACTTCCTTGACCAAGAAGAAAGTAAAGTTCGTTTGGGGCCCTAAGCAGCAAGAGTCCTTTGATATTCTGAAGCAAAAGTTAAGCAACGCTCCTGTACTAACATTGCCTGAAGGTACCGAAGAGTTCGTAGTTTACTGCGACGCATCACACACTGGCATTGGATGTGTGCTCATACAGAAAGGCAAGGTTATTGCCTATGCTTCGAGACAGTTAAAGGTGCATGAGAAGAATTACACCACCCATGACTTGGAGCTGGGTGCCGTTGTGTTCGCACTAAAACTGTGGAGGCATTATCTGTATGGTATCAAGTTTGTGATCTATTCTGATCATAAGAGCCTTCAACATCTGTTTAATCAGAAGGAATTAAACATGAGGCAACGCCATTGGATGGAGACTTTAAATGATTATGATTGTGAAATCAGATATCATCCCGGCAAGGCGAATGTAGTCGCTGATGCCTTAAGTCGAAAGGAAAGGGTGAAACCCATCCGAATCAATGCCAAGAACATTGAAGTGAAGAATGATTTGATTGAAAGGTTGTTAGCTGCACAGGGGGAAGCTGTGTTGGAAGCTAACTATCCTAAAGAGAAGCTAAGGGTAACTGAGGAGCAGTTAGCTCTTAGCAAGGACGGAATTTTACGATTAAATGGACGAATATGGGTTACAATTTATGGAGGACTACGAGATGTTATCCTCCAGGAAGCCCATAGTTCCAAATATTCTGTTCACCCTGGAGCTGATAAGATGTATCAGGATCTAAAGGCAAATTATTGGTGGATAGGCTTGAAAAAGTCTGTAGCCGCTTATGTAGCCAAATGCTTGACTTGTGCGCAAGTCAAAGCTGAGCATCAAAAGCCGTCAGGCTTGCTACAACAGCCTGAACTTCCCGAATGGAAGTGGGAATGTGTAACTATGGATTTTATTATCAAGTTACCCAAGACGAGGAAAGGAAATGATACAATATGGGTTATAGTTGATAGACTGACTAAGTCAGCACATTTCTTACCCATCAAGGAGACTTATAGCTCCAACATGTTAGCCCAGTTATACGTTGATAAGATTGTAGCCTTACATGGCATACCAGTGTCTATTATCTCTGACCGAGATACTAGATACACGTCTCATTTTTGGAAAAGCTTCCAGCAATCTTTGGGCACATGTTTGAATTTTAGTACGGCTTACCATCCTTAGACAGACAGTCAGAGTGAGCGTACTATTCAGACGTTGGAAGACATGCTACGTGCATGTGCTATCGATTTGTGTGGTAGTTGGGATAAGAACCTACCATTAATCGAATTCTCCTACAACAATAGCTACCATACCAGCATTAAGGCTGCGCCCTTCGAGGCATTATACGGTAGAAAGTTTAGATCGCCTATTTGTTGGGCGGAAGTTGGAGATGTCCAATTATCAGGACCAAAGATAGTCTTCGAAACGACGGACAAGATTGTCCAGATTCGAGACCGTCTCAAGGCTGCCCGAGATAGGCAGAAAAGTTACGCAGATCCAAAGCGTAAAGATTTTCACTTCGAAGTAGGTGAAAAAGTGTTGCTTAAGGTATCACCCTGGAAGGGGGTGATGCGTTTCGGTAAGAAAGGCAAACTAAGCCCGAGATACATAGGACCTTTCGAGGTTATCGAACGTGTCGGGTCAGTTGCCTACAAGTTAAACTTACCAGAGGAGCTCAATGGAATTCACAATGTGTTCCACATCTGCAATCTAAAGAAGTGCTTCGCTGATGAATCACTGGTAATACCACATACAGATGTGCATATAGATGAGAGCTTAAAATTTGTGGAAAAACCTTTGTCGATTGAAGATCGACAGGTAAAGAAGCTTCGAAGGAAGCATGTACCTATTGTGAAGGTCAAATGGGATGCCCGTAGAGGTCCCGAATTCACGTGGGAGGTTGAATCCACGATGAAGGAAAAATACCCTTATTTATTTCAGTAAATCTTGGGTCGAGATTTATTTTAAGGGGGTGAGGATGTAACACCTCGAAATTTTGTGTCCAATAATGTATTGACACGTGTCTTGAGTTACACGTGGTATTAAATACTAAATAAAGGACTAAAGTTAACAAACCTTGAAAGTATGTAAATTCGAGGGTTAAAAGTGTCAACGAGGGGTAAATATACTATATAGTAACCCTAAATGATGCTCGTACCTTCAAACGAATGAATCATGGATCGTACGGAGTGAAATGCGGGAGAAAGTGAGAGATTACAAGCTACAGGGGTTAATTGTGTTAACATGTTTAATTTATACCTCTGAGTAACCCTTTGACGAATCCGAGGCTTTGTAACAGTAAAATACGCTCACTAGAATATACGATATAAATTTCGCGAAGTTCCGTTTTAAAAACGAGAAAGTTATGATCAAATTCGTATGCGAGGGGTTAAAAGCGTCAACAATAAAATTTAAGGCTTTTCGTATAGTAATTAAACTAACCGGGGACTTAACAATGCGGGTAAAAGTCACGAGGCCCTAAATTGTAAATAATCGAGGGCTAAATCGCAAAGTTACCCCTTCGAAACCGAAAGGTCAGGTTAATGATTACTAAAGATTTGAAAATCTTGGAAATCAACCCTCAGGCGGGCCGCGTGAGTGAAACCAGCAAGCTAATGTGGGCCGCGCGCCTTATGAGGATCCGTTTACTGACATGGGGATTCAGGCGGCCCGCGTCCATGTTGTATGATCTCTAATGCGGGCCGCGTACGACCTGCAGATGCAGAAAGTTGGACAGATTCAATGTTTGAGCGTGTAAACGATCATTGATGCATTAATTAAAGCATGGGCGCCCTCTACATGTCCCCTAGCACCCAGGGACACCTGCTGATCATCCATGAGCAATCCTAGAGTGAGTTATAATGATCTTGTGCACTATAATTCACTATAAAAGGCAAGGTAGTGTTCCATTGTTCAACACACCTCAAACCTGCCTTCTGATCATTTCTGGAGCTCTCAAGCATTCTCCTAACATCCTTAGTCGTGCACCAAGCTTCTGTAAGTATGCCTACCCTTTTGTGGCTTAGTTTATGCATAGTTTAGCTTAAAAGTCAATCCGTCGTAATTAACGATTGACTTAGCGATAAATCACAAATGGTCCAGTGGTTTGTCGAATCAAAGGTAGTTATATGTTGGTAATCATGTGGGCTTTAAACCCCTAAAAGGGCACCCTCTGATTCCCACTCTAACTAGTCCGAATGTCGAGTCAAACGTGCTTAGAAAAAGTCAACAGAAATGCTATTTTGCGATTTCTTGCATAATCAGTAATGTAGATGGTGTGTAACCTGTTTAAACACTCAAAAAACATGATAATAAGTATATTAACTAGTCTAAGCTTGTTTGATCCGACCATTTACTGTTTTGACCCGGTTCGGAGCCGAAAGTCGCAAAACTTTGACTTTTGCGTTGACTTCAGTTCTGACCCGTTAAAGTATGATTTAGATATGCCTTAGGACTCTCTTAGGACCAGGTTACATGATGGTATAACCCTCTGCGACCGGTTCGTTGTTTGTCCGAGTCTTTTACACATTTCCGTTAAATGCTTAAAAGTTGACCGTAACGCCCTTTTTAATTTAAAACAAGAATTTCGGACATGTGAAAGGACCATAACCTTGGTTACTGATTTCTAAGCATGTCCCTAAAATTTCAAGTCAATCCGAGGTCCAGAATAGGAGTTATGCTAAATAGCGCAAATTACGGAAACTTTAGTAATTAAATAGCGCAATTAGCATAACGCCTATCTAAACCCAGATTTCGACACCAAACCTTTTACACATTGATGTAAAATAATATATTGGGATTTTTAAAGATTTTTAATTATTTTTAACCTGCTCATAACCTACGGTTATGGCAACGGTTCGGTAAATACCGAATATACCCTTTTCGGCCATAACTTGAGTTCTACAAGGTCTTTTGACCCGATTCTAGTTGCTACTGATTTTAAATAATAAATAAAGTATTTTGGACTTTATAAACTGTTCAGGAAACTCAGATTTCCTGTAGAACTTAGAAACCTCTTTTATAATCTTTAAAAAGACCGAAATACCCCTACGAGGCATAATATGAACTTAAACTCGTTACGGGCATTATGGAAGGTATCCTCCAGATACCACAACCTATTTAAAGCATATTGACTTAGGAAACCAGTGTAGGACTCTTACGGTTACCCGTTACGCCTTTTGCGCGCACGGTTCGGCTTATGTAACTAGTTTACATAAACTAGCCGAAACGGCTCAAACCATATTGTTTTGACCCAAAATCCAGAGTGTGATTATTATACCCATATAAAACAAGTCTTCAAACTTGTTGGGTCAAAATCACATTCCATTCCCGGTTTTCGCCTTTCAAGCGATTAAACCGTAACTATCCGTTGAAACTGACCGGTCTAAGCTACGGCTAAATTAAAGACCCGTTATGATTCTAATAGGTTATTTTAAACCTTCGTTCCAGAATAGGAGACCAGTAAAAGCTATTTGCAATTTATTCGATTAAGGATTTATACTTGCAAAGGTAAATACTTTTAACTTATTTTCCGTTATTCGGGCTTGGGTTACGGTATATAGCATACCGCTTGATCGGGCATCAAATTCTCCATCGTTGAGTGGCTAATTGAATAAATTTGATCGGCTCGTTTAAACAGTCTTGTTTACTTAAAAGCCTTCGGGGGGTTAATGACCATGTCCCGGATATCGTTGGCAACATTTTACTAAATGGCCACGACCTTGACATCCGGGTGTAGGCGTACACCCGGCATTATGTCCATAATTATAAGGTTTAGCCGTTTGTTTAACCGCCACGGTTTTATGCTATGTGGTGTGTCTATTGATCTTTAACCCGGACAAGATCCGGGCTACTGAACGCATAAGGAACATGTAATTCGTTCACAAGATTATAAATTTAAATAATTCTCCCAAGTTATAAAGAGTTTGTGCCTTGTGCATTCAAATCAATTTTAATAAACATTTTTACAAAAGTGTCGGTTGAATGTATTTACCAGTGTAAACTGACGTATTTTCCTAAAAAGACTAATTGCAGGTACTAAGCGTAATTGGCTGGATATTCTCCTTAGCATCATAAAGAGTCTCGCAAGCTTAAGATGCCTACGTCTGTTGAACAATACTTATATTTTTATTTGATCCCCTGTGGATACCTTTCGACTATTCGTAATACATTGATATTACAAACAATGGTTGAAATATAATTATCTTTATGCTTCCGCTGTGCATTCATATATTGTGTGGTTTGACTATATTGTTGCCAACTACGTCACGATAATCCCCCACCGGGCCCACCGGTGAGACACGTGGAAATCGGGGTGTGACACATGATGAATTGTCCATGTTTGCAATATATTATGTGTTAGTGATTGCTATGAATATACATGCTATGATTATTATGTACCGGCACACATGTCACCTTCTTCCGAGAGTGAGGAATCAGACATTGACGACCCTACGACCACCGCCACAGATAAAGAGATTGTACCTGCGCTGGAGATATTTGCGTCAGACACTGAGAGTGATCGTGATATAATGACCGAGGACGACTTCCAACCGTCCGCACTGCCAGATTTTGGTGACAATTTACCCTTGCTGATGGTTTCCCTGACGAGAATCTTCCTGTCATTCTTGTTTCGGTCCATGACCACCTTATCATTTGGACACCCCGATGGCGAGCACATCATGGCTCCGATCCTCGACGCCGTACCCCTCGTGGTCATTCTCTCGAGGATATGCCTTTTGACGGTTTGTTTGATAATGACGTTGATTTGTTTGTTGATGATCCTCCTGTTGACACCCAGGGTGATGGAAAGATAGTTGAGGATGTCATTGCTATGCTACCTCCTGAGATCTCCGCCATTGAAGTATCCTCTGCTTCCATTTTGCTCTCGATTTCAGACTCCTTTGAGTCTGTGACATCTGCAGCCTTACAGACGGCCGGATTGCAACTTTCTACTACTGACTCAGACGACGACACCGCTATGACTACTGCACTATCACCTGCTCGAGATCCCACACCTTCACACGAGCTAGAGCCAGCTCCTGTTCCTCTTAAGTCAGCTTGATGTTGCATCTGCTGATCCTAAGCCCTTGCTTTATCATGACCCTATTTCTTTCGGTTTACCAGACATTGCACCCCTTATACCGGACCCAGTACCTGCACCTGATGGTCTTCTCATTTGCTGAGACATTTGTTCCTGCACCCGCACCCGCTGATGTTGCTCCTCTCCTCCTGTGAAGTCCGACGTCCATCGCACCGGTTTGCCTATTGTTTTCTTTCAAGACATACCCGCACCCCATCCAGGGGAAGGTACCTTTGGCCAGCACCTACATGACGGTCTTTTTTTATCAGCAGCCTTTCCACAGATCCTTCAGGCTGTACTGTTCATTTCTTCACCGCTAGACGCGCCATTCTGATGGTTCCTATCATGCCCTATGCTGATTTCAGACCCCTACCATCCCTCACATTATGGAAGCTACACACGGGATGAGTTGCTCCTGTTACTTCAGCTACAGTTTGAGGTTTTGAGTTATAGGGTTTTGGAGCTTGAACTGACATTACGTCCTCCACCCTGTCAATGCCAGTATACTTTGATCCTCCACATTCATCACTGTCTCCTTTTGCACTCTCACCTGCTGCTATTACACCTTCTTAGGTTTTGATGTTCGTTTCTCTTCTATCAAGCAGCAGATCAGATACTTACACCGCCGTATATTCAAGCTCGAGGAGAAAGTTGCACATGTTAGCAGTTTGCTTTCCTTCACTCCCCCACCTCAGACACCAGTATAGTTGGCTTTTGGATTTATGCGGATTGCATTACTTTTGGGAAAAGACACTACTAATAAGCCGAGATTGTAGAGACTTTTGAAGACCACTTTTGACCCCGCGATTTTGGTACACTGATAGACTATTTGGACAAGGGTAGGGTGACCCTGTGTCCCTTTTGATGTGATACACCTTATAGACAATGTAATTGTAGTCGGAATATAATGAAAGCCCAATCGTCACATTCCCCATTAAACATATCACAATACTTTGTGGTCAATGACTAATGAGAGCTCAGTCGCTATGTTCTCACTAAGCACGTTGTTGATCTGCATGTTTGTGCTATAACTATGATGCTACGTGCTTACTTGTTATGTTCTCATTAAATATGTTCCTATCTACAAGTTGTGCTATAATTGTGATGTTATGTGATTGATTGTTATATAACGATTGCTTATATATGTATATATACTCACCTCCTAGGTCTCATTCGTTAAGTAGATGCTTATGTGCTTGTGTCTTTAATGAGACATGACCTATCCGATCTTCTTCTTAGAAGATGTCGCTTCAAAGGAACACCGATACCAACAACCCTCTGCCGACGACAGAGGCGGAACTACAAGAGTGCATCTCACAGGCCATCGCACAGCATGAGGCCCTTCGCTCCGAATGCAGTGGAGGTACCTCACGAAATAACCCACCCAACGGTAATGTTTAGTCACTTAAGACACATTACAAAAACGTTTGGACATTTCCAAGTGTGCTTTGCTAACGCCTCTCGTGAATGATGTTGCTTATATCGCAGGCTGCACCTACAAGCAATTCTTGGGCTGCAAGCCCCTGGATTTCGATGGCAATCGGGGTGCCTTAGCCTTCGTGTGCTGGGTTGAGAAGACGGATTCTGTTTTGCGGGTGAGCAAATGTGCACCAGAGCATCAGGTCACGTACATATCCGGACTGCTTCAAGATGGGGCTCTGTCATGGTGGAACCTTCAGGTTCAGACCTTGGGCGAGGCTGCTGTGTATGCTTTGACATGGGACGAACTGAAAGAACTAATGCATAAGAAGTACTGTTCGAGAGCAGAAATCCAGAAGTTGGAAACTGAGTTCTGGAACTTGAAGATGGAAGGTCCAAAGATAGCTGAGTACATGTAGAAATTCCATGTTCTGTCGCGTGTTGTCCCCTACATGGTAGAACCAGAATTTAAAAAGATCGAACGTTTCATCGGGGGATTGGCACCTCAGATTCTAAGCCTGGTGACAACATCTAAACCTCCAACAATTACCGCAGCTATTGATTTGAGTGTGGCGCTCACTGAAGAAGCAATTAGACTAGGAAAATTTTCAACCTCTGAGGAGAAAAGGGAGACTCATGTTGAGTCATCTGGAGATAACAAGAGAAAGTTCGGGAACTTCAAGCAGGGTACTCAGACGAATAACAACAACAAGGGCAAAAAGGGAAAATAGTACATGGGTAAACTACCTAAATGCAACAAGTGTCGACGTCATCATACCGGGCGATGTAAAATAGTTTCACACACGATGCACAAAATAGTTTTACACAGAATACGAAACTTTGAGAATCTAGAAAACATGTACTTAGGACCTTTGGGAACCCAGGTCCAAACTCGTGAAGGTTGCTTAGGAACCACACCTGTTAACTCAAGCAAACCCCATTATCCTGACATATATGCTATTTCAGTTAACCAAACAAAAAGTACTCAAATCTCTTTTGTTAAAATCTTCACTTTTGCTTCTAGTGAGTAGATGTTTGCATCTCTACTCCCCTTAATGGTAGTTGCATCGCGTTAATTTTCTTCGCTGAGAGCGAACACACATTTGCTTCGATACTTGGACATTTCTTCATTTTAGCAAATACTCATTGTTTCATTACTTGAAAACTTATATGTTACGCATTCACCATTTGCTACGCATGCGGTTTCATTTCAAACGCTTCATTGAAGTTCAAATATTATGTTGCTAAATCTAATTACTGATTTGTGATTCGAATAACCTACATTCTTATGATTGTTGGCTCCTTTGTTATCAAGCCAACACACTTTCTTGAAACTCTTTTCTTTCAAGTTACATTCATGGTTTATCTTCGTAACCATGTTGAGATTCCCTTGTTGATACATACGTTTATTGTCGGGTTACGCTAAAACCAAGTTCAATTGCTTGAACTTATCCATTTCGCATATCCAATTTAAGATGCCATATGATGTATTGAGAGCATCATATTCAAACATTTTTGAAAAGGTCCTTTTGTTTCGAGTCGTAGTAGACTTGACTGGTCTACGAATCCACCAAATCACTTGTTGGTTTCGATACCTTGTGGTGATACTTTCACAAAATTGAAGCTTGCGCTAATTTGGTTACGCACCTCATACACGGATTTAATTGTCTATTTATTTGTTCTAAATCCGTTTTGTTTATCACAATTAAAGCGGTCTCAACACAGTTGTATGCTAAGACAATGGTACCTAGATTCATTTCATATCACAATGTAACTCCTAACGATTCTTTCGATATAAATTGAATACCTTGTAGTGTTTATTGCTTTCCATCTTCAATCAGAAACAATAGTTCTTTGATATTCCATAATCGATTGAAAACTCCATGACATTGCGTAAATCAAATCTTCAGGTTGTTTTAGTACACTTTCATTTGTTTACAAACACGGTGAACTTGTTCGGTCATCGCTACTATTGAAATATGTCAATTACGACACCTAGTGGTGTCATTACAAATTTGTAGCTTGTGTTAATCATGGACAATCGTTTCACACAAAACTACATATACTTTGGTTTGACTTGTCATTTAAACATTCCTGATGCAACTACGAATCAAGACAATGATACACCAGATTCGCTTGTATTTCATTCGGTGTATTTTCGCAATTCAAGAATGTCAACACACTAATCCTTACAATTTATTTATCCGAAAGTTGATGGATCATTTTCATATTCAAGTTGTTGATTTTGAGTTCATATAGCGGATGCTATGGTTTGTGAAAACTCATTTGCATATTGTGACCGATTGTTTGAGAATCCATGGGTCAAAAACTCCTTTGTTACATCTTTTTTAACTAAGTTACGCTAGAATATACAGCTATACATCTCGTGCCCTCTGACATCAAATGCTAGAACACATACCTTTTAACCAGTGGGTTCTTGTTGAAATACATCCTTGAATTCACCTTAGGAGAATAAGATTTGATTCGGTTTTGTGGTTATCTACCTCAGTATTATTCATATACATACACACATGATGTAACCATAAGGAGCTAAGGTAGTACAAATTTTGAGAACGAAATTTTCTTAACAGGGGGAGAATGTGACAACCGTCAAATTTGCATGCATCCATACAATTATTAAATGACGATTAGTGCTTAATGACTGTGCTGATTTACAATTTATGACTGGAATTGCTTTCTGATTACTGCATTATATTTACATGTGCATCACAAACTGCAAATGACACATCATTGACTGCATGCAAACATGTTGACATAAATGATGCACAAAGCACAGTTAGCACAGTTAGCGGATAACTCAGGAAAATGCTGACGAAGTTCAGTACATAGACAGACAGTGTTTTAAGACCCAATATGGGCCAGAGACTAAGTACTACACTAGTATGGTGTGTAGGGAAGTAAGAACCACAAAACTGCATGCCTAAGTGATAGTTTGAGTACCGGAAACTGCCAAAAACTCACTCAAAATGCTGAATTCAGCATAAATCAGCAAAAATCAGCTTTTCAATAAGTTAGTATTATGCAAAAATATGACTAAATGGTCCTGAATGCTTTCCTAAGTGTCGGGAATTAAAAGTGTCACAAAAGGGTACATAAAGATCACTAAATGGTATAGTTTGACACTTTAACGAACCAGAATCTAACCGAACAACCAGACACTACCCGAAACACCAAAATTATACTAGAAGCATTGTTTAATGTTTCTGAGCTAGTTATGATCCCGAACACCCTAACAAACTATATAACACATGATACACATAACACCTAACTAATACACTTAAGTTCTAACTAGATTGCTTAACCTACCATTAGAAACCAACCAATACCCCCCCCCCCTTGTTGGGATGGTCATAAGGTGGCCCCACCACCAAAATCCTTCTTGATTCACTTTGATTTGTTGAAGATTATGTCATGTACTTTGAGAACATATTATACATTGGTTAATATATAAACATGGGTTATATGTAAACTTGGAAGATCTAGTGTTCATCATCATCTTTCATACACTTAACTCTCTCTCCCTCCTCTTACCCACGGCTGTGAGCCACTACGACACCACCATCATTTGTAACCAATCTTCATACATTCCAAGGTGTACACAAGGTGTAAGGAGCCATACAAGAAAGCTTGGTGGTCTTGGAGATTGAAGGACCTCTTCCATTTGCTATTATCCATCACATTTGTCACCTCCATCTTCTAGTGTTCTTCCCTAGCCCTTGTGCTAGTAGTAAGCTCCTTGTCACTTGATTTTACTTCATATCTTGATGGTTAAAATATGATGAACATTGTTAATCTTGAAGAACACTAAAGAACATAATCATGAAACTTTAACATAAGCTTAAAACCATATGAATACATGAAGATTAGTGTTGATTTGCTTCTTGATGATTGATTGCTTGTGTTCATGGTGTTAGACATCATATGAAGCCTACTAGATTATGATTAAACACATGATCTAGTAAGATAAGATGATGATCTTGTGAAAGACCAAGATGATCATACTTTATATAGACATGAACTTGAATAATAAAAGTGTTTTCATATGTGATAATGATTTAAACCCAATACAAGTCTTGTAAGTGGATGATTTCCAAAATAGTTTTCTCAAGAAACTAAGTTAAATAACAAGATTTACCTAGACTTGGTTCTTACATAAACAAATACTATTTTTAAGGGTTAAACAAGTGTAGAAACACTTGTGTAACAAAAGGATTACATAAAGAAGCATTTTTAGAAAATGTGTTTGAAAGTTGTAAACACCCAACTTCTTTAAAAATGTAGTTTTTAAAGAAGTAAATACATTTTAAAGGGTGACTAAACCTACTAAACACACTACCAAGTTACTACCAGTTTTTTTGAAAGTACAAGTTCATGATTGTTATGAAAATTGCACTTGGTAAGTGTTGGTTAAGTTGTTGATTGTTTGTGATGATTTTAAAAAGTAAATGATATGCTTTGATAGCATGGACACCTCCATTTTTAGGGGAAACTAAGGCAAAATTTTCTAAAAAATATAAACACTTAGAAAAATATTTTCTAACAAATATTTACAAGTGTATTTTAACTATGGTTTTCAATATAAACTTTGCCATAATTTTTGTAACAAAAATACAAACATTGGAGGTTGGTTTTTGTAAATAAAAATAACTAAATATGTATTTGAAAGGTATATATTTAGAAGACACATGCGTGTGATTATTTGTATACTTTGTGTTTTAGTTATATTATGTTAGGATTTGAAATAATATAACTTAACATATACCAAGAAATCACAATCCAAAATATTACCAAAAAATCCCAAGGAATAAATACACAAGTTACACACAAAATATTGGGAAACCGAACGAAAGAATGTAACTTACAAAAATATTCCGGAAAATACCTTTATGAATATATTTTTGGTAAATAATATTTTGGACACAAGAAATGAAAATATGATTTTATGAATGTTACCAAGTTATATCGTATTTTTGACAAGGAGAAAATATATTACTTTTGGGAAGTAAAATATATTTTCTTGGAAATTTTAGAAGATATATTATTTTTGGAAAAAATATATATATTTTCTTGGGTAAACTTGAAATACATTATTTTTGGACAAAATAAGTGTATAAATATTTTCTAAGTGAGACTTGAAAATATATTATTTTGGAACTACAAATATGTTTGCCGAAAGGAAAAATTATAAGTAATTTTTCTAAGTAATAACTCTTAAATATATATATTTTGGGAAATATATATTAGTGGACTTTTATTAGAAATAATATTCCGGAAAGTTTAACACAAAATTAAGTATAAGAATACTTAACTATTACAAGAAAATATGTATCCTCGTACGAAAAAATCCACACCGGAATACGACGCCAATACATGGCAAGTTATACAAATACAAATATACCCATCCTTGGGAAGGATATACATGTTTAAATAACTTGAGAAGTGTTAAGTTAAAATATTAATTAAACACTTGGAATATTAAGGAAGACGCCTTGAAACATAACTCAAAGACACTAGTCATTACTAAGTCAAGGCACGACCCGCTCGTCTAATGGACCGTAGTACGCATGTAGGTAATCGTGCGTTCTAGAGGAAGCTTTGAGTTACATCGGATACAAGGAACGCAAAACTGTGAGTTCATGTTCCCCCTTTTCTTTTAACTGTTTTCAGTTTTATAACTCTCGGGGGTGAAATACATGTACATACTGATTACAAACAATTACAAATGGTATGATTAGCTAAGGAATGCACTGCTAGATCACATGAATGGGTAGGCGATTAACCTAAGACCATTAATCCTTTTATAAGGACCGAGGGGCAGGAGTGATAGATCTATTGGGTGTTGCGAGCCCCACCCATGGGCCTGCGAGTTGGCCGCATGTGGTGTAACACCCCGTGTTTCAAATGTCAAAGTCAAAGTCCAAGTCAAGTTTGATTTCTATGACTGTAATTAGTCTATTTTATGCTTTATTATTTGTATTATGTTGAGTAAGTGTTGTTTATCAAAGGAATCGAAGTAATCGAATGTTTAATCGACGCGAAACGCCTTACGACTGTGAATAGTAGGAAGTAACAACGCGATAAATTCAATCAATCACTAATCAAGCTAATCGAATCATCACTCGAACTCGAAACTCGAATTATGCGAATTTGGTGTTATATTACGTGTGTGTGTGCCTTACATGTTACCTGTGCGTGTTTACTTTATGTTTTGTGTGGTGATCAATCGAATCGAAACTCGAAACTCAATCGAAATCGAATTATGATGATTAGTGGCGAAAGGATAGTGTGAAATATAGATGCTTGTATGTAGATATAGTGGATATAGTGGTTGGGATTAAAAGTAATTTGGATAGGAAACTCTATCGTATTCATATCGTCTTCAATCGAAATCGAAATATCGGAAATCGTCGCACCGAACGCTCAACGCAGGCTGTTGATCGATCAGGCTCCTAGTCGATCGGACGGACTGTCCGATCGAGCAGGCTGTCCGATCGGGATGCCTGGCCGATCGGCCAGCCCTTTCCCCTTTCGGAAGCCTATAAATAGGCCTGTTATCATCATTCTTTCCACTTTTGGAAACCCTCTGACCGACCAGCTCGTGTTCTTCACTATTTCTTAGATTTCTCTCAATCCCGGTAAGATTTCATCCTAAATCTTGTACGTTTTTGATCTATGCTCACTCCTGCACCTTTCTATCTTTCAAATCTTAACTTTTAACCGTGAAATCATCAAGATCTAAGTATTCTAGGATGATGTCATCATGGTGTTCTTCAAGAACTTCATGTTTTGGCCTCAATCCACCAAGAATCACTTGGATCTAGCCGATTTCCACATAAACAAACTAGGATCTATCCGCAGATCTGAATATTTACATGGTGTGAAGGATTGAAAGAAGGATTTCCAACTTTCTTTCAACTCTTTTACACTCAATGCCTTCAAACCGGTAGAAACGGAGCTTGAACCAACTCACTAATCATTCTAATGGTTGTGTGGTTCAAGATTCGGATTCTATCTACGAGGTTCACCGATTTTCGGGTTAAACGTTAAACTACCGTTCCGAAAAGTTCACCGGCCGGACTTGGGTGATTCCTATCCGAGTAGGGGAAACAAGTAAGAACGAAGGTGCCATGGTTCAACTCGTTGTCAAAATACCTCGATATAACGTCAAACAATCAGAACAGCCAAGTGTTAGACGAACAGGTCGACCAGGTCAGAATGTTGACCGAGTGAACAGGCTGTTTGAACGAACAGCCCAACCGATTGGACATGTCAGCCGATCGAGCAGGCCAGCTGATCGGCTAGCAGGTGGCCCCACTCCTTAACAATTTCACGAAGCCTAGTATTGAACAAAGTGCAGTTCGATCGAACTACGGTTTGGGTTGAATTACTCTTCGGATCATGAGATACTACGCTTCAACACTAAATCGGTTTTTCAACTCGTTCGGCGTATTGGAGTGCCACCCGATCGAACATGATGTCTGATCAGGTGACATCCTGCTGAGGACTTACTACCGAAGTGTCTAACCGATCGGTTAAGCCGGCCGATCGAACGTCTCGTTCGATCGATCGACCTGAAAGGTAAGAACACTTCAATGTTCTCAAATACTACAACGAAAACTTCAAAAGGACAAGCCATCATACACAAACACATCCTATTCAAAGGAAGAAACAATCCACTCGAACAGTCCGACCGATCGAGCCTACCGGCCGATCGAACAGGCTGACCGAACGGACTGTCCAACCGAACGAACAACCTGTTCGATCAAACCTCCAGTTCGATCGACCAGGATGTTCGACCCATCAACACTTGTTTCCATTTTACGCGTTACTCATCATTATGCTATCGAACTATTCAGGCTAACCCTACTCTCAAGCGCTCCATTCAATCCATCAATCGCTGTGAGTATACTCGAACCCTTTTTGCTTTAGCACTTTTGGGTGTTACATACGTTACTTATCTAAATCACAATCAAACGCACTACTCAATTATTTAAACGCTAACCGTTCTGCATGTATTACGTGACTAATTGAATGCTTGTTGTTATGTTTACGCGTGGAATGCTGTCTACCTGCCTTAACGACGTAGTACTATAGTTTGGACTCAGCACCCGTTCACACGGGGGTTGTTAAGGACAATTACTTGCATGGATTACAGTGGTAATCATGTATTGCAAACTGCCTCGGGCAGTCAACCCGCAGTCATTGGTATCGATAGATCCATGTCTATAATTAACATGCTTCATTTTCCTCTGTGTACGTGCTGGTTA
Organism: Helianthus annuus; assembly: GCF_002127325.2. Taxonomy (NCBI): domain Eukaryota; kingdom Viridiplantae; phylum Streptophyta; class Magnoliopsida; order Asterales; family Asteraceae; genus Helianthus; species Helianthus annuus. The sequence continues at coordinate 27,712,400 of NC_035446.2, forward strand.
TGCGTAAACTATTTCGAACTCTATATGCTATTATCAAACTTGTATGCTCACCTTTACATTTTATGTATTGACTTTATTTTAATGTATGTGACAGGCAATTAGGATGCTTATTTGCTAGGAATGCGAGCTTAGAATAAACGTCTAGAGCATAGTTGTCTGTAGATCTTGCAGATCAAGTCTCTAGAAGCATTTGAACAATTATATATTTATATTTGAATCTGAGTTGTCGGAACAGAACATTTAACTAGTTGTTATCTGTAATAATTTGTTTTACTATTTGGGATACGGTATGGGACGTATTAATTAAACTAAATAGTAATGATAGTTGTTGTGGAAACTTCTGGACAATCTGTTTCGCTCAGTGCCATGCCCCGATGATTCCGCCATCGGTTGGGGTGTGACATGTGGTGACTATGTCGTTCCGCCGGAGGGGCCGGTATGAAATACGCATACAGGGTTGAGTGTTTCCTATGCCATGTCACTTATATTAATGTATTAGCTACACATTAATTGATCTGTTTTTCCTTGTTGCTTCATACCAGTTTACAAGTACATACATACATACATACATACATACAAAGGTTTTCAAGGATGATTCGTGCACACATACTAAACACCTGAACTCGCTCAACTATTGTTGATGTTTTCAAACTACATGTATTTCAGGGGATTAGTAAGTGGATCTGGCGGGCGTTGGAAGTTTTATGCTGTGATAGGAATTAAAGATGTCATCCATGGTCTTTGGGTTTGGTCAGTGTGTCTTATTCCTGGACGAGACACGTCTTCCAAACGTTAGTTACATCTAATATCTTTTGAGGAGTCCTTAATGAACTCATAAACAATTTGAATGGTTGTAAAACTTGAATTTGAAGTCTACGTTTTAAACAATGTTGTTATGTTTTAAACTCATTTAATGGATGACAAAATCTATGGTTTTATCATATAGTTGATGTTATGATTGAATGCAATGGTATTAAGAAAGTCACCCCATAATCACGCTTCCGCAAAAGTCAGGGTGTGACAATTTACCCTAAAGATATATATAATTGTTCATCATGTAACATTTTCAAAGTTCTTTACATCAAATATTTATCTTATTATCATCTTAGTGGCTTTTGTCTTTTGGAGATTAAATTTATTTTATTTTCATTTCAGCCTTAACTGGGTAATAGAGTATTAGAGCCTCTTATCCTATAAGATCCTTATATTCAATGAGTATTTCATATAATATTTCGTGCGTTTCTAAACGTCATTTATCATAAACAGTTATGCAACAACGTTTCTATAGATTTCAAACCCGTCAAAAGATGTTTACCAAGGTTTAAACGTTTTAACGACACTTACTTAACTTGCAAAAATATTTAAGCAATATTTACAAAGTTTTGATAAAACATAACTAAGGTGTTTAGTTATAAAAGACATAGTTTCTTTGCAGAAGCTTCTTGTGTGAGTGTGTTCAGTTCTTTCGATAGCTTGATCGTTATCCGCTGTTTCATAATAGTTACCTATATTCAAAACACCAAAAATTTATTAGTTATGATAGTTAAGATTTGCTTATATGTGTTCACAAGACTAAATAAATCAACAACAATAAAAATCTCAGTTAATTGAGTTGTCGCTTGCCGCGACAGGGGTAGCCAACGCTCTCGCAGGCCGCGAGCTTGGTCGTGTGACGCGACAGGTACCCCTGCTCGCCGTCGCGTGCTGCGACAGTACACTTTCGGCAGAAAGTTTGGTACTCAGATCAGCATTTTCCCATCAACACTTATTTTTATGAAAATGACTATAACTCATTCGTTATCGATCCGATTTACGTCATGTTTCTTCCTACGTGATCGTAGTTCAATCCCCTATAATGTTAAATCAAAACCCAACATTTGATTTCACAAAATTCTTAAATTTAAGCTATCAGCTTATAATAATTTCAATTTATTTTGACCCGTTTAAGTTTTAAACATCACTATGGTCCCAAATAGTTTTCATTTTTACACTACCCTTATAAAATGAGTATTTCCTATTTGTAAGGCATTAATCATAACTTTATGCATCCGTTATGAATTAATTACAATACTTGTTCGACCCATTCAACTACAACTAGTTGAACCTTCATTTCATAATTTCCTTTCTATGAAATATTGAAGTTTTAGTCATACTCAATCTACGTTTTTGACTATAGAACTGCATTTCCTATTCTCGGACAATGCATTTTATGACTTTCCACCCATAACTGGGTATAATTTAGAGTCATTTAGTATGAAACCTTTCCGATTTGCATCAAGACTCGCAATTGGCCCATTCGGTCTTTTTAACAATATTCATCGCTTTCACACAACCAAAATATCATAACCTTAGTTGTTTTCACCCGTTTGGTTTTACTAGCGAAGTCCATCGCTTTTTATCTACCAAACATTCGTTATTCGAGTCATTTTGACCCGTTAAACATTATAGTGGAATCCACCACTTCTACGTTCTTAATTATCGCTATACTCTAGTTATTTCGGTCGGTTAATACATACGGAATCCTCCGCTTTAGTAATAACCAAACTTCAAATCAATTTAATTATTATCCAAGTAACTAAACTTAAGATACTAATGAAATTTTATGAAGCGCATTGTCACACCCCCAAAATACCACTCGCGGAATCACCGCATAGCGTGTGACGTACCAGGATCTTAGCCACCAGTCACATTGAACTCATATGTAAATTTGAATAAAACTTTCATTTATTAACAATAAGTGTTACAATGTTACAATTAATTCACAGTTTACAGCGTAAGCATAATTTATTCGTTGAGGGTTTATAAACCATATGTAAAAACCATATCTCTTGTATTACGAATCCATGCATCTCGACCCATGACCACTCCAGCCTCCAAGACAGCAAGTTCCAATTATATGTACCTAAAGGCCTGCAAGGCATGTAACAACGAATCAACAACAAAGTTGAGAGAGTTCACAGTTGGGTGTTCGTTTTAAGTTGTTTCAAAAACATAGTTTTCCTTTAGTTGGCTTACTTGCCGTGGGGGTTACCCCATAGTTGAAAATATGTTTAACAGTTCCTTCTTTCCCAAACCATATCCATAATCAGTGGCGGCTTCCCCATGTGAACCACTAGACCGTTACCATATCGACCACTAACTAAAGTAAGTTGGTGCCCTGACGTCAATGTCTATCATCATTGACAGTTTGCCATGATCGATTAGTGCACGCCCGTTCGAACGACACGATGTGAGGTTTGTCTAGTAAGTTTAAGGTTGTTGTCCTACCCAAGGAGGACGAACGTACATATTCTACCCAAGGAGAATACGCAGGATTAATATTGGCATTCTACCCATGGAGGATGGTCGTACATATCCTACCCAAGGAGGATATGTAGGTTCCGTTTTAATTCTTTAACCCATTCCCAACCACCGGGAATCCCATGCCTTGTAGAAAGTGTGAACTCACCTCGGTTGGCTTGGTATGCTTAATTACTTGTGCACAAACAATTCAATCAAGGCCTATAGTATGCACGTATACACAATCAGTTTATGTTTGTAACATCACAGTAACATCACAGAGTGTGCTTAGGCAATTATTATCATGTACACATAAGCAGGTAATCGAGTTCATACAATTCATGCTTCATGATAGAGATTACAGCTTAACAAGTAACTATTACTTTAAACTCATAGCACACATAACAGATGGTTTACCATACACACAAGACACGTCAGGTTTCCTGTTTTTAAATCAATGTTATTCAATCCTTGCAAATCGTGCACTAATGTAAACATCTATCATGGTGATCTCGGAAGAGTCTGGCCCCGTTACTTTATCACATGCAAAAGAATCAGCTTACACATTAATTGATATTGCCAATAAAAGATTCTATTCAATCAAGTACACAGTTCTTCCTTATGTTTTGCATGCAATTTCGTACTTCCTAAATCATGATCAATATCATAAACAGTTAAATAGTGAACATACGGGTTTCCTACACAAGTTAAATACAATCTGTTATGGATTATGTGCTGGACGGCGAAACCCCAGGCGACGAAACTCATAGGGTTTTGTCGAGATGTTAAATGGCAAAACTCATAGAGTTTCGTCGGGTGTACTGTGGCGAAACATATAAGGTTTCGTCGCATTACAGTTTCGTCATACTTGTTGTTTCGTCGAAATGAGAGTTTCAGCAGTTACAGTCTTCCTTACGGCACACACTTTTCAATCATCGTCTAATCATTAACCCTAGTCATCATCAGCCGTATCTGATAATCATATGGGTCTAATGATCTACCTAACCAAATCATCATCAAGCATATATCCATAATACCAGTTCATCAAATATACAAGACAACTGACAATGTGACATCAAACAGGAAACATCAATACTGAGCAATGATTCATGGATGAGTACGATCACGCCATCCGATCTTGTTTAATAAATTAACAATCAAATGACAAACCTCAATAAATCACATATGAGAGTACAGTTTCTAAACAAACCGATTTGCACAAGAACAACCAAATCCCTAATTACGTAACTTCTGATCCAAGCATTAATCATAGACAACTCGTTTAGTAAACAAACCCTATTAATATGATAGATATCTATGCACACAATAACAAGTAGATCGAATCGATTATCGAACTAACCGGTTGAGAGATGAAACACAAGATCTTCTAAAGATGATGGTTGTCGTCGAACAGGGAAGAGGGGGAGAGGCTCTAGGGTTTTAAATCGGCTAAGTATGATGAATGAACAGTTTCACGTAACCTATACACACATAAGAGTACTGGGCCCTTAATGGGCTTCAGCTTAACTTGGGCCGGCGAAACCCCGTGTTTCATCGTGATGGTCAGGACGAAACTCTATGTTTCGTCGAGCACTATATGTGATGAAACACCAATGTTTCGTCGGGGTGGATATGACGAAACCCCTAGGTTTCGTCGGGTGGGTGTGATGAAACTCCAAGTGTGATTAATGATACAATAGCACATAAGTTTACAAAACTAACACATTACACATAATTCTTGAAATTAATAGCACAATATTCCAAACATTTAACCAACATGCACAATTACAAAGCAACAAGTTACAAGACCACAATTGTGAAACAGATAACATATCGAGAAAAGACTTTAAAAACTCGAGTTGTTACATTATCCCCAACTTAAAAGAAATTTCGTCCCGAAATTTAGCACGTAGTCACTTAGGAAGCTAGTTGGGTTGCGTGGTTTCCTGGTTTTCCTGGGGTGTCACACGCATAGCCACGTACCTTTAAAGCTTTCATTTCAACCGATTATCCGTTCCTCCTTGATTACTTGACGATCCACCCAAATTGCCTATAGAATCCAATTCGAACATATCGCTTAGAATTCATAATTCATGATTCAACCCTCAATGCTTCTATCTAGTCAAATAAGTGATTCTTTCAATTTTCTCACTTATTTCAAGTTCATTCAAGCATTTTATCAAACATCTTGTGTGCGAAATTAGTATTCTAACACTATCATCTTCATGATTAATAATTTTAACCATGTTAAATCATGATATTCCAAATCATGTATCAATAATACCATAACAACATTTAAACTTGCATCATATCTATCAAGTAATGCTAAATTATCATTATGATTCAAGTGTTCTTCATCTAGTTCACAAAACCCATATATCATATCTATGATAAATCATCAATTCAAAAATTTATGAAGCAAAATCATTAAATTCTTATCTAGGACTTATTCCTAGACTTGTAATCACATCAATTAAGCAATAGCATCATTTTTCATTCAAGAATTTGAATTATAAGAATTCATAACACATCAAAATTTCACCAAAAATCAAAATTGAGTATAGCTTTTAATCTCCTAAGGTTTGTGATCAAGATTTTAGCTTAGGATTGATTCCTAATCGAATTCCTTCTTGAGTTTAGATAGAATTTGATGAAGTTAGGATTTTGAACAAGACTCTGTGTTTCCCCTGTGGTTTGATCGAATACAGAACACACACAAGGTATGTGTTTTGTAGTTATCTTATGTTTAAAAATATAAGTTTCAAGTGTGTTCATATTTGGTCCCTTTAGTTGTAAGATTTATAAAATAGGTTAAAATCTCTTGATTCATTACCCTTTTTACAACATAATTTAACTAGGTTAAATACCTCTAGTTTTATTTTCACTAATTTATTATCCTTACAAATAATTATACATGTATATACACATATATACAGTTTAATATTTTAGGGGTGTTACATATCCTTTAAAGAATAAAATCAGGGTTCAATCCCTAACAATGTGTACATTAGCTCTAAGTTTGTGTAATTTAGGAATACGTTATTGTAACATCCGTTCAAAATTGTTTTTGCTAACTTTTGAATAACAATAAGAGCATTCACATCCCATCTACCAACTCCACCATCTTTAAAATTCCAAAAAATCTAAAAAAAAACTCACCATGTCTCATCCACCACTTCTCTACACCACTCTCGTATTAATCACCACACTAGTTTTTTAAACATAAAAAAGCTATTATGAGTATATAAAATCAAGAAATATAATAAAATAAGTGTTTGTACTAAGATAAGAATAAAAATAGTGGATGAGATACGAGAAATTTTTTAAAATGAAAGTTATTTTTTATTAAAGTATGATTTTTGGTTAAATTATAGGGTATTTTAAACTATGATGTTTAGTTAAATTATAGGGTAGAAAATGATGAAAGGGATGTGAATGCTCCAAATTTTTGAAACAGAGGCATGAATGTCATAATAAACAAAAAATTATAAAAATAACAAATTATGTAAACTCCAAATTTCTAGCTTTTTTAAACAGCAATTTTTAGATTATTTAAGATAAATTCACACATGCATTCTACAAAATTTAAACTGGTTATAGGGTGTGAAGGGCATGGTTGAGTCATCAATCGCCATGTAGGACCATGGATTGTTACATCACCCCCTTGTTTCATTCACCATGATTCTCATCGATTAAACCATGACAACCATGAACCTCCTTTCCTTATTTAATGTCTTCTTTTCATTTCACAAAATTAAATTAAAATAAGATAATAGTGGTTTGACTCATGACCACACCCTTAGAGTAGTGGTTTTGGATGATGGATTAGAAGTAGGTAACATAACGCTAATGTGGAGGGTCATGGTGATCATGAGGGTCATCACCACATCCGATGGCCTAACCCTTTAATTGTAGAGTACACGACTTATGGAATGAGATCAAATACAAACACTTAAGTTTGTAAGAACCGTAAGAACCAACACATAATTGACAAGTGTCCATCAATAAACAATTAGTTTAGGGGTAATTTAGACCTTTTGACCATATTTATTTATAACTAACTAAAAATAATTACAAAAAATATAATCAGCACAACACTATATAATTAGCATAACATCCTTAATCGTTCTTCATTATCAGCACATCGTCCTCAATCGTTCTCCATTATCAACATAAACGATATTAGCACAACATCCTCAATCGTTCTCTATTATCAGCACACCAGATGTGCTGATTATATCTACCTTTGGTGTTTGTTTGTATTATTTTGTAATTAACACATAATCAACACGTTATCAGCACAATTATAAAACACCTTTTGTTAACTTTTTTAAAAATCACTTTTATAAATACAAAAAAAGTATAGCAATATGGTACTCATATTAAAGATAAAAAAATACTTGATTTTATGATATATTTTTTTAAAAAAAATAATGAAGTATATAAAAGTTATTTTAATTTAAAAACTCTTGGTGGAATTTGTATTTAATGGAAAATGGTCAAATGACTAGCAATTTTACAAAAGTACCCCTAATTTGTTAGTAGTAATTTTTAATTATAAGGGTTTTATTTATAATCAATATCAACCTTTGATTTAAATTATCAATGGTTCAGATCTGTTCTTACGGTTCTTATGATAAGCACTGTTTGTACAGGATCTCAACCCCACGACTTATTGTGATAGATTTCTATCCAAGTTACAAAACTTTTTAAACAATATAAGATATCATGAGACTGCTATATTTAGAAACTGATGATTGATGATGATGTATATCTTTTTAAACCAAACAAACTTAAAAATATTTATAATTTGTGTTACCCAATCATCTATTCAATTCCAAGGGATTCATTAATGAGGGACTACAAACATCGCCTTTACCAACAGACTTCCGATGGGTTCCTTATATAACTACTGATTCTAGGTTTAAAATTTACACTAGCTGTATTAAAATTAAAAAACCCTAATTATAATTTGAAAACAATTCATCCATAGTAATCTTGTCATAACTGAGAAGAGAAATATATAGATCGAATAGATTGACACACAAAACTCTTATTTAAATTCCTTATGATCTTCATACCTTAGAGAGCCGACCGTACAACCAAACCAATTAACTTTGTGTTATCCAATCATCTACTCAATTCCGATCAGTCTCCAAACCATAAATCATTGTTTGTCAACGGTTTCGAGGCAGATCTGAATTGAACAGATAACTTGACAAGGAAAAGTATTTTGATTTTGTGAGATGTTCAATCATCTATTCAATTCCGATCCGTCTCCAAACCATAAATCATTGGTTGTCAACGGTTTCGAGACGGATCTGAATTGAACAGATAACTTGACAAAGAAAAGTATTTTGATTTTGTGAGATGTCCAATCATCTATTCAATTCCGATCCGTCTCCAAATCATAAATCATTGGTTGTCAACGATTTTGAGGCGGATCTGAATTGAAATGATAATTTGACAAGGAAAGGTATTTTGTGTTTGTGAGATGCAAGAAGTTTGATACAGGAAACCATGAACCAAGAGTTTTGATATTTATAAGGGGAAATCGCAGATTAAAAGGATAAGATTTGGGAGGCATTTTCTGACAGGTGGAGCGTGCATGATTTGGAGGTATTGGCACCCAAACTAGGTCGTATGGCTATGGAGGAGCGTGCGTGGCTGCTTCAAAATTCAAACTAGATATTAAAATTCGGTAAAGTGAAAATATAAAAATAATAATCTGTTTTCTTATATGATTTTCCTCTCTCCTGATGGAAAATTTATATTTCTTATATATTAGTCTTTCAATAGAAGTCTACTAGATGAACTCAGAATTCGTTAATACACTGATTTGCCGTTGTTATTTAACTAGTAAAATCCACCGTGTGTTGTAGCGAGAGACTAGTGGATATTGGTTCAATTCATTACGATATCTTTGTAGTACGATGACATTTGGTTCAAACAACTAAAACACAAAACTTAAAAATTAAAGCCGTAATATACCTAAAAATATTGACACATATTTACTGATACCGATATTGTTCGGTTGAAATCGACGTGGTACTGATGTTGATGGAACAGTACCAATTCGGTACGTCATGGTACTAGTACGATACCAATGCTCGCCATAGCTTATGATATGAAAAAGATATTATATTGCAAATGCAACTCCTTTTTCCACTGAACTTTACACCGGAAATTGAAAAGTAAATACTGCTACCGAAGTTGTTTGGACGGTATCGATTCGATTCGTCACAATAAAAAACAAAAAAAAATCAATTATGTTTGACCCATTCAATGTTGAACAAAAATCTTATTAAAACGTAGATAAAAATAATGTTATATTCGGATTTTTTATAGTATTATATTATATTAGCAAAATAACAAAAAAGATAAATGGCGCCAGTTTAAAAACATACAACAATACCTAAATATGAGTCTCATTTGATAACGTGTATATTTATGTTTCAATTAAAAAGAATAGACGTCATGATTTTATAAAAACATAAAACACTTTATAAAAAGATAAAAATAACATGACGTTTGTGTTTTAGTTTATAGAATAAAACAAAACCAAAATATGAGGAGGCTTTCACAACTAGCATAAGTCACTAGTGTATGTTTTATGTTCTACGATAAGTTGTACCGTTTGAACTTTTGTTATGTACAAAATCGTGTATTTTACTTTACTAAACCCATTTTCTATCTCTAAGCTAGAATGGGAAGATAAAAAGAACTTTGGGCATGAAAAAACGATGTACATTCAACTGCAACATGCATTGACACATGATATGTTACATTTGCTGAAAAATAACAAAACATTTAACTTGTTATGGGAAGGTTTACACCAAAAGTATTAATGGAAACCCAGATATCATTCAAAGCAAGAAAGTGTCAATCAAGAAAGAATCCAACATTTTTTCATGTTTAAAGAATGAGTCACTTCATCAGTTGATAGAAAGATATTGTCATCTTCTCGTAAAACTTGATGAATATGATATTGTTATTCCAAACTTAGAGAAAAATATCAAACTTGCTGATGCTCTACGTAATTCGAATGGGGAAGTTTTCTAATCATGGTGAAAGGTTAATCAACCTAGAGAACGATGGGTATTAATGATTTCATTGGAAAGTTACAAGCTCATGAATTGGAGCAACGCAAGAAGTTAAAGACGCAATCTCTATTTGTTCCTCAAGATACAAGTTTGTACAACAGATCAGGACGTTCGATACAAAGTTCTAAGATCCAAACCGCTTTCAATACAACTATTCTTACATTCCAGTACCTAATGGATCGGGAGGGTTCAATTATTCTGCTATACCAATCAACCAAGGAGATAGCTTGAATAACAGTTCAGGAGGAAGTGTGTTTGTGGGTGGTATTTCAAGTGGTTTAAATGGGTCTACACTAGAGTTACCGAATTTTCTGCATCTACAGCAGAGTCAACCGAGTCAACCTTAGTTTTAGCAAAATCAAACCAGTTCAACTCAGAATTTACAATGCAATGTCATAGTGAATCTTTCAAATCTACAAAATTCCTCAATTCCAAATGCAAAAGAACAGATGGCGTTTTTAACTGTAGTTTTTACATCGTATGAATGTCATGTAGCTAGGAAAACTGGAAATTACAATTTGGTCAAAGATGATTATGATCAGATTGATCCCGAGGAAATAGAGCTTATAGACACCATATGGTGCTTGGCTAGCTAGCATAACAAGGAGAGCTCAAAGATTCATGGATATTACAGGTGGGAAAGATCTGGTAAGAGAAAATTTAAAGATGGTTTTGATAAGACAAAGGTTAAATGTTTTAATTATGGAGAAAAAGTTCACTTCAAGCGAGAATGTAACAAACCAAAAGCTAAGGAAAATCAAAATTCGTTCGATGGACGAAATGGTTATTACCAAAAAGCATACCGACATGGATCACACCCAAAGAGTCAAAATCAAAACCTAGCACTAGAAAGTTGAACTACTCTGATTCAAATCATAGAGTCTTCATCATCATCAAACCAATCAGCGCCTTCGTCAAACAAAGGTAAGGCTTTAATGGTGGTTCAAGGAGATGAAGGATTCAATTAGAATAATTTGGTACGAAGCGAGATAGAATTGCATATCTTGTTGAGATGAAACCAACAAATGTTTGTAGTGGAGGAAAAAACTCAAGTTGACGTAGAACCAACAAATGTTGTAGTGGAGGCAAAAACTCAAGTTAAAGTGGAGCCAACTCAAGTTGAAGTGGAACTAACTTAAGTTGGAGTGGAACCAAAGTCTCCGAAGTCATTGTTTGCTGCAGGTTTAAAGAGAATTTCATAGAGGGTTCACCATTTTCTGATGTTAAATTGCTGAAGTGAATTCTGTTTTCTCTGGATATTCATTTGATTCTATGGAGGAGATTGTTCAGCATGCTTTCATGGTTCAGTTGCAAAAGGTAAATCCAGAAATATCTAACGTATCTGTCCTAGTAAAAAAGGTCTAATGTGACCCGTTACCACCGTCTTGTGTGAAACGCATTGAGAAGTATGGTAACATCAAAAGGCTTAAAGAACACTCTAAAAATATGTTTTGTGGTAGACAGCGTATTTAGCAAGCTTGTAACACACTTAATTGGATTGAAAAATAGTTTTTCAATCAAATCAAGATTTTGAAAAACAATAATCATGATTTGGAGGTCACAATTTTCAATAAACAAAAAGCCATTAATACATATCTTGATGTAATAACAACTGTAAAAGAGCAAATGGCTATGATTAAGTGTGAATCCTAATATATTGAGAGAAAACTAAAGATTTACATGATGTCATCACATAGATGTTTATTGGGTCAATTTTTGTTCCTCTTCAACTTACTTCCGATTTGGGCTTTAAGTTGCTTCTCAAATCTTTTAGAAAGCAAGTCATCAGCATCCCTTTCAAGTGGAAGGTCTAATAGATCTTGTAGATCTTCAATTCTCAGGCTCATCACACTATTCATTGAAGTCTTTTTCACTTCTCCATCTGCCCTGACTATTGTTAATTCATGGATGGTTTTGCATGAGGGCCATTTTTGAGTTTTAGAGGCATATGAAGTTACTGGGACCGATTTTATTGGAAGAGGTGCAGGGATATGTTTTCCTAAAATTTTCCCAAGTAGCTTTTCTGGTCTGGCATCTGGATGCCTATACATGAGTTCATCTTTTATTCCTTCCTTCCTTATATCATCTTCATTTTTTTTGATCTTCTATAGACATCTCCTTTTGTCTTTTGAGGTGGCTTCTAAACATCAAGGAGACATGCTTTGTAGATGGAAGTTCTATGGGATTAACTAGAGAGCTAGTGGTTATGTTGGTGTCTTCATAGTTTGGCTTTCTGGGGACTGAGGAATTTATAGCTCTTAGTGCTTCGAGTTTTTTATAGCACTCTTTGATTGTTGGCTCACCCTATCTTGCCATTGACTGCATAGACCCAAATTTTACAGCAACCATCTACTCCTTCATTCTTCTTAAATCAACTACTATTTGACCAACAGGTTTTCTACCTATATCCCAGTTGGGAGGAGTGGGCTTGATATCTGGATTGAGCCTTAACATCTCAATCCTTATGATTTCTTCCGAAAGGGCTTCTATAGTCCAACAAGTAAATTGAGCTCTTGAGGCTCTATAAGGCTTATTTTTCATGATGAACTCCAGATAGTCTTCCCTTAGTTCCTTTTTTATGCTAGGGTCACTTACTGGTCCTTGAGAAGCCTTTTGACTAACATCTTTTGCAAAGTCTTGAAGTCTATTTACCTTTGTGAATTCTGCAGACATGATTTGCTTAGCCTCCTTATCACTTTTCCCTTTGCTTTTTTAAAGAAGCTATCTTTTGAGGCTGATTGACATTCAGTTCTAGGTACTCTTGTACATTTTTAGGCTTTTGATATCTTTTGAGAGATGGGAAGGTAAGTTGGCTGATGTCATTTGTGGAATAGAAAGATTGTATCTCTTTTGATATATTTTCTAGTTCCAATGGGTCAAGAATGGTGGTGGATAGTTTTATGGGTGGTAATGTAGTGAGTGTTGTGGTTGTGGTAATGGATGGTTGAGATAAGATGGATGAGGTTGTGGTTTTGATAGGTGATGCATCGGGAGTTTCTTCATCATAATCTTGGACAATGAATTTAGTTCTCGTGGTTCTGGTTTGAGGAGTTTGTGTTTTTTATGGTGGTTGTAGGATTGGTGTTGTTGGTTTTCTTTTGTGGATGAGAAGTCCTTTTTGGGACTTGTGTGTTGGTGGTGGTAGTGTATTTATAACCTCTGTGTAACCTCTGTTGGAACTGTTAGGATCTGAGTTTGATATGATTGTGTTTGTTTAACTAAAATGAAGATGAAACATATACAATTGCAGCGGAAATAGATGAATAAACTTTCAACACAATCAAAGAGAGAACAATTTTAAGCAAACATGTTTAACATCAAATCGAATGATTATATTTATTACAATCTTCAATTACAATGCATGCATGCACAAAGTCTCCCCTTAGCCTGAGCTCACAGTGAATGTTCGTACAGAATGACTTGGTGATGAAGAGAGCTCATAGAACAGTACAAGGTACTATTTTATTTATAGTACAGAACAAACCACTGAAGCATCTTTGCTGACGTCACCATGAAAGTGACATCTAACCTCCTAACAACCTCTAACAACTGTTCTTTACAAACATTGCTTTCTAACTACTGATTACAAATATAATACAATAAAGAAGGTGAACTACTGCGTCTTCGTTCCACTGCTTTAGTCCCAGCAGTGCTTTGTGTATTCAGCAGTACTTGAACCATAGCAGCAGATTGAGCAACAGTCCTTTGTCTTCAACAGTCTTTGGATGATAATCAGTTGTTGTAGATCAATAGTTGTTGTGGCAGGGCAGTACTAAGAGGTCATCAGATATTAGGCCACATTCAAGGGGAAAGACTGATGCAAACAACTGCTTATTATGAATCCACTGATCTGATCCAGTTTTGGCTTTATCAACTGTTCCTTTGGTAGGGTTCAATCCCAACAATCTCCCCCTGGAACAGATGATGCCAAAACTCTTCATTTTCTGGATTTTTATTGCCTCAACAGTAATTCCCTGACTTGTCCTTTGAATTGTAATTCAAAGTCCATGGAATCTGTATTATCCTCATCCCTGCACAATGGAAGCTCAAGGAGATCTTGTAGATCTTCAACACCCAGGCCAAGTGCTTCTTCCCTTGATATATGCTTCACTTCACCATTGGATTTAAGCAGAGTCAATACGTGGGTCTTTTGATCAGACTTCCACTTTAGTATCTTTGAATCCAATGGGTTTCTTGGGAGAGTTTTTATTGCTGATGAGTTTGGAGATTGAGGCCTGGTGATGACAACTTTGGCAGGGTCTTGGGATTGTGTTGGGTCTTGTTTTTCTGCCCTAAGTGTCTGAAGAACCATCTTCATGATATACTCTTCTTGAGCCTTGTCTTCTTTTGTCATTGTATCCATCTGCTTTTGTTTCCTTCTTTGATAATGGATGGCAGCAGTTGGAACAGTGGGTCTCCTGATTGGTAACTTTTGTCGTTTGACTGGAACCACTGCTTCCGGATAGTCAGGCTTTTTGGGAGGAGTGGGATCTCTCTTCCTCAACTATTCCAACCTTTTGTAGGTGGCTAACACTTTATCCTCTGACCACCTTGTAACCTGGTTCCTTGACCCGTAATCAGCAGTTATCAGCTCTTCTTTCATTCTTTTCAGCCTTAAGGCCCTTTCAGGTACATTTTTCTTGTACTTGGCCCAGATTGGAGGAGTTTGTTTTACTTTGTCTTCAAGCATCTTTTGAATTCTGGCTATTTCCTCTTATAGTTCACTGATGATCCATTCTTTGTATTGATGCTTTTCTGCCCTGTACTTCTTGTATGCCATTATGTATTCAAGGTAGTCTTGCCTCATACTTTCATCATCTTTTTCAGACAGTTTTTGGCAAAGGTCTTTTGAGAACTGTTCTAAAGTTCTGACTTTGGTGAGCAGGTATTGCAGATTTCTCTGAATCTCTTTGTCAGACTTTCCTCTGTTTCTCTTTTAGATATATCTTCTGCTTGTTGGGCCTTTATTTTGAGATACTCTTCTATGTTTCTTTGGAAAGGATAACCTTGAATGGATGGGAGTTTCCTTTTTGCAGGGTCATCTTCAGAGTAAAAAGATTTGATCTCCTCCCTGACTGTTGGGAGATCTAATGGTTATTGTACTCCCACTTGAACAATAGCAGTGTTTGGATTCAGAACTTGAGCTGAAGAGATTGGAATAGGGTTTGGAATGGTGACAAGGGTCAGTGGTTGTGAAGATGTTGGAATTGGAGAAGTATCATCTTCCAGAACAATATTTGTTACCCTTCTTCTTTTGGGCTTTGGAGAAGTTGGTGGAGTGTTTGTGGGTTGAGTGATAGGTGGCTGACTAACAGTTGTTGAAACAACTGGTGTTTCAACCACTGTTGTCACTACAACAGTTGATGTATCAACTGTTGTCTTCTGCTTTTTGGCAGGTGGTTTTTGTGGTGGTGAGGTTGTTTTTGGTATGGCAATGGATTGAGTGTGGGTTGATGTAGTAGTGATGGTAGTTGCTGGGGTAACATCTGTTGAAACCACTGAAGTACCAACAACTGTTGATACAACAGGTGTCTTAACATCTATTGGTTTGGAGGTTTGATGATAGGAACTTTTGGGGATTTGAGGAGTTTGTTTGGTGGTTTTGGAAGGTGTGGATTTGGGTTGGCTTACTTTTCTGGTAGGCTGTCTTCTTTTAGGTTTAGAAATACCCTGCTCTTCCTTAGGTTTAGAAGTACCCTGCTCTTCCTTTTCCATCAATACTTTCTTCTCCTGCTCAAACCTTTTAGACCCTTTTATTTCCATTGTCTTTCATGTTTGCCTTTAATGCAGCAAATGCATTTTGAGTCTCATCAACCTTTTTGGAACCATCTGGCCTTTGGATTTCTACCACAAGTTTGGACATTGGATCTGGTGGCATGTATAAACCATCTTCTTTTCCCTTCTTCCCTTTATTTTTCTCCCCCTTTTGGCATCATCAGGGTTTTCAACATAAATGATTGAAGGAGGAGCAGTGCCAGTGGTTTGGAGCAGATGAGCTTTAATGGCTTTGATATCTGCTTGAGTATCTTTGTACCTAGCTTCCATGATGTTTCTGATAATTTGAATTTGAACTTCATGTTGTTGATCAGCAGATTGTCTTTGTTGATGAAGCATAGGTTGAAATAAATTCCATAGCTCAACAGGGGATGAAGCAGATGTTGCAGATGTTGCAGCAGTGGGTGTAGCCTTTTGAGCTTGTAACAACTGTTGCAGCATAGTTTTGATTTCTGCAACAGATGTGTCAAGTTTATCAACCCTCTCCTTCAATTCTTTGTATTTTAAGCCATCTCCCAAGTTAATGGGATCATTTGATTACTCACCAGTGGTGGTTGTATCAGTGGTTAACTTAGGGAAAGTTTCCCAAAAATCATCCACTGATGCCCCTTTTTCTTGGTACTGGGGACTTCTTTCTTCAGTAGAGGTTACCATTTTAAGGTTACCAGTGTATAAAGGATCCCAAAGAAGAAATTGCCTTCAAGGGAGACTCACTAATGAAACTATTGTCCAGGTGTAAACCAGTGGGTTCAACACGTGTAGTAGCTGCTCCACTTGAACTACTGACAGGAATTCCTTGTAATTCCTACAGTGTAGCCTCCTCAATTGTTGGTGGGTTATCAGAGATAGAGACACCAGACTCAGTCACTTGTTGTGGCATATTCTCATTAACAGGTGATTGAGAAGAACTGATTTGTGTCTCGGCTATATCAAGTGCATCCAACAAAGGTATCATGGATGGTGGAAGTTGTGCAGTGAGGATGGGGGTAGAAAGAGAATTTCCCCGGGAGGAGGGCTGTGGAAGAAGGAATCAAGTGATTCCAGAGCTTCATAATGTGGTGTTCCTGTGGATACAACCTGATCCTTTTGAGATGATGCATGAGGAGTTTTAGGCTCAGGTTGAGATCTTTCTTCCAACTGCTATGAGGAAGAAGCAGCGGTGGTTATTGGTGACTTTTGTGTTGTCACAGGTATAACCTCTGGGACCTCATCTTCCAGAGTTACCTTTTTGATGGGTTTGGGGGGCTTTTGGGATTTTTTTTTGGTTTTCTTTTTGGTGGTTTTTGGTGTGGGTTTCACAGCAGTGGTGGTGCTACTGTGATCACCAAGAGTAGTGGGCTCAACAGTAGGGGCCTGAGGAGCAGTTGTTGCTGCTAAATTCTGCTCAAGTACCTCTGTTGGTGTTTTTGAAGGTTTTGATAGCCTTGTGAATGTTTCAGAAGTTAGACTATTTATTTGAAAAGGATTTCCTTGGATAAGCACATGGGCATTATCTTTGGAAAATTTCTTTTGAAAATAAAAACTTAAAATCCTTGGAAATAATAAAAATGATTTTTTATTAACATTCTTGACCAGATCATTGAAAATCTCCCGGGGGTAGTTAAAATTTTCTTTAGCCATTATAGCATAACCCAACTATTGGATTTTCAATGGTATCTCATTGAAAGCAGTAGTTTTATTTGACACACACATGAGGAGGGTATGAAATAAAATGTTAACCGATGAATATGGATGGTCTCTATTAATGTTGTATATTTATTGTTTGTATGTTTTTATCTCTTAGCTTTCCTTGTTAGGCTATATATACCTTTTGTATTCTTGTATTTGACACAGAGTGAAATATACAAAAAGTGTGTGGAGTAATCTTATCATGGTATCTAGAGTGTAACCTTCCTCCCTCCCTCCCCTCTTCTTTCGGTCTTCTTCTCCCTACCTCCCTGTCACCATGGCATCCTCCTCTACTGATTCTTCTCCTCTTCCAAATACCCTAGCCAATTTTGTTCACATCAAGTTGTCATCCACAAATTATCTCCTATGGAAGAATCAACTTGAACCTCTCCTCTCACTCCATGACTTAATCGGCCATGTTAATGGCTCCTCCCCGCCTCCAGACCCCACGGTTACCACTGGAGGTAAGACCACCGATAATCCCCTTTATTTGGCATGGCTTGCTATTGATCGCCGTACCATTGTTCTTATCAACGCCACTTTATCCGAAGAAGTGTTAGGATCTGATTTTGGATTGATTGTGATTTGTGTTTGAAATTAGATGAACATATGAAAGAGTAGTGCAGCGGAAATTATATGGAAACAAACTTTTCACAATCAAACAGAAGAAATGCTTTCAATCATACATTTTCAACACGGAATCAAATGATTAAATTTATTTTTAAACTTTGATTACAATGCAAGTATGATATGCAAACTCCCCCTCAGCCCGAGCTCAGTGTTTGTTCGTGCAGAAAGAAGATGGTGAAAGAGCTAAACAGAACAGTACAGAGTACTGTTCTATTTATAGGCACTTGCAAACCACTGAGCATCAAAGCTGACGTCACCATGAAAGTGACATCTAACCTCCTAACAAACTCTAACCTCTAATCAATACAAACACTACTATGCTAACTACTTATATTTCATTATATTACATAACGGTTACCACTGGAGGTAAGACCACCGATAATCCCCTTTATTTGGCATGGCTTGCTATTGATCGCCGTACCATTGTTCTTATCAACACCACTTTATCCGAAGAAGTGTTAGGATCTGAGTTTAGATTGATTGTGATTTGTGTTTGAAATTAGATGAACATATGAAAGAGTAGTGCAGTGGAAATTATATGGAAACAAACTTTTCACAATCAAACAGAAGAAATGCTTTCAATCATACATTTTCAACAAGGAATCAAATGATTAAATTTATTTTTAAACTTTGATTACAATGCAAGTATGATATGCAAACTCCCCCTCAGCCCGAGCTCAGTGTTTGTTCGTGCAGAAAGAAGATGGTGAAAGAGCTAAACAGAACAGTACAGAGTACTGTTCTATTTATAGGCACTTGCAAACCACTGAGCATCAAAGCTGACGTCACCATGAAAGTGACATCTAACCTCCTAACAAACTCTAACCTCTGATCAATACAAACACTACTATGCTAACTACTTATATTTCATTATATTACATAAACTAGTATAAACTGCTGCTGTATCCTTCCACTGCTGTAATCCCAACAGTACTTGTCATGATCAGCAGTGCTTGAAGCATGGCAGTAGATTAAGCAACAATGCTTTAGTTCTTCTATCAGACTTTGTCTTGATCAGCAGTCGTAGGTCAGCAGTTTGCATGATCAGTAGATAGGAGGTCAGCAGATGTTGAAACCACTTTCAAGGGGAGAGACTTGCAACCAAACATCTACTTATTCTGAATCTACTGATGTGATCCAGTTTTGGCTTTTATTATCTGTTCCTTTGGTAGGGTTCAATCCCAACAATCTCCCCTGGAACAGATAATGCCAAAACTCTTCATTATTTTAGATTTTTATTGCCTCAACAACAGTTCCCTTATTTGCCCTTTGAATTACAGTTCAAAAGTTAAGGCATCTGTATCATCATCATCATCCCTGCTAAGTGGAAGATCAAGGAGATCCTGCAAATCTTCAAGACTCAGGCCAAGAGCTTGTTCCCTTGTTAGTTTCTTCTCTTCTCCATCAGTCTCGAGCAATGTCAATACGTGGGTCTGTTTATCAGTTTTCCACTTTTGTATTTTTGAGCCTGATGGGTTTCTTGGGAGATTTTTATTTGTAGAGGAATTTGGTGATGCTGGCCTGTTCATAACTGGCTGACCAGTACTTGCAGATTGTTCCAGTTCAGATTGTTCTTTCAACATTAACAAAATACCCTTTTTGACAATGGCATTTCCAGTAAGTATATCTTGAACTTTTTCAGAACCCAACTGGCTTTGTCTCCTTCTTTTGTAGATGGCAGTACCAGCAGGAGCAGTGGTTCTTTTGGGATGTAGCTTTGATAATCCTTTTGAAACCTCTGCTTTGGAGTAATCAGGCTTTTGTGGAGCTGTTGGATCTTTCTTCCTAAGCTCTTCCAACCTTTTATAGGTGGCCCTGACCCTCGCTTCTCCCCACTTAGACACAGAGTTCTTTGACCCATATTCAGCAATTATCAGCTCCTCTTTCATTATTTTCAGCTCTAAAGCCTTATCAGCTTCAACCTTTTTGAATTTTTCAGGGGGAGTATGCTTGACCTTATTCTTGATCATTTCATGAATCCTGGCTACTTCTTTTTCAAGCTCAGGAATGGTCCAGTTTCTGTACATGTGTTTCTCCCCCTTGTATGTCTTGTAGGTCATGATGTTTTCAATGTAGTCTTTTCTCAAGGACTCATCTGCCTTCTCAGAGATTTGCTGACATACATTTTTTGCAAACTGTTCCAAAGCTCTGACCTGTGTGAGTAGAAACTGATAGTTTTGTTGATACTCTCTATCAGATTTCCCTTGTTTGTTTTTGATTGAGATATCCTCTGCTTGCTTGGCCTTGATTTTCAAGTATTCTTCAATATTAGTTGGCCTGGGATATCCTTCAATTGATGGCAAGCTCCTTTTGGCAGGGTCATCCTCATAGTAGAAAGAGTTAATTTCATCTCTGACTGTTATGAGTTCAATAGGAAATTGAACACCTGCAGGAGGTAAGGGTTTGTAAATTTGAGCTGAAGAGAGAGGAATGGGTTTTGGAATTGTGACAAGTGCTTGGGATTTTGAAGCTGTTGGTGGTGGTGATGGAGAATCATCATCTGATATGATAACCCTTCTCCTTTTTATTTTAGGAAAGGCAGATGATGTTTTGGGTGGATCAGTGGGAGTGATTTGGGTGGCAGTGGTTTATGACTGACTAACAGCTGTTGAAACAACTGGTGTTTCAACCACTGTTGTCGTTACAACAGATGTTTTAACATCTGCTGTCTTCTGCTTTAGGGCAGGAACTGATGGTGGAGGTAAGGCAGTGGTAGTGGTGTGTGTTGAAGTGGTGTGTGATGAAGTGGGAGCAATTGTTGTAACAACTGAGGTATCAGCAGATGTTGATACAACAGAGGTTTCAGCAACTGTTTGGATGGAGGTTTGATGTTGGTGGCTTTTGGGCAGTGATTTTGAGGAATGCTTTGGAAAAATGGATGGTGTGGATTTGGGTTTCCTTACTTTTCTAGTAAGATTTCTTTTAGGAGCAGGATTTTGATCATCCTTTTCACCAGAACAACCCTGTACATTCAGCTCCATGAAAGCTTTCTTCTCCTCATTCCACCTTGACAAGTCCTTTACCGCTCTATCCCTTTTTACACTTATGACAGCATCATCAAGTGCATTCTGGGTAACATCAACCTTCTTACTACCATCTGGCAAGGGAATTTCTCTGAGCATTGCACTTGTTACTGTATCAAGATATAGCCCACTATCAATCCCTTTCTTTATCCACTCCTTAACTTTCTCCCCCTTTTTGGCATTATCTGCAGGGAGTTCATCAATGTAAAGTACAGTCGGAGGAGCAGTGCCAGTGGTTTTCAACAAATGGGCCTTGAGAACCAAGATGTCATCTTTAGTATCCTTGAACCTAGACTCCATTGCAGTTTTGAGATCTTGAACATGTTTTTCATGTTGTTGTTCAGTCAGTTGATGCTGTTGTTGGAGAAAAGGTTGAAAAAGGTTCCAGAGCTCATTTGTAACATCTGCAGGTGGTGGAGCAGGTGTTTGTGGTGGAACAGCAGTGGATGGTACCTTTTGAACTGTTAACAACTGTTGCAGCATTTCTTTAATTTCTACAACAGATGTGTCCAGTTTTTCAACACGTTTCGTCAATTCTTGGTACTTTAAACCATCACCCAATTTAATGGGATCATCTGATTTCCCACTAGCAGTGGTTTTACCAGATGTTGAGGTAGGGAGTGTACTCCAAACATCAACAACTGATGCCCCTTTTTCTTGGTACTGGGGTCTTCTTCCTTCAACACTTGATAATCTTTTAATGTTACCAGTGGTTAATACAAACTCACTAGCAGATAACAGAGGTGTTATAGAAGGAATTGCCTCTAAGGAAGTCTTATGGATGTAACCACTGTCCAAGTGTAAACCTGTAGGTTCAACACTTGTAGTGGTTGCTTCACTTGGAATACCACCAAGAGTTACTTGTAACTCAAGGGGTGTAACCTCCTCAGGTTGTGTTGGTGGGTTAGCAAAGATGGATACATCAAGCCCAGTCTCATGTTGAGGTATATTCTCATGAACAGGTGAGTGAGAAGGAATGGTTTGTGCTAGGTTCAAATCAATTGCATCCAACAGCAGTTTGGTGTTTGGTGGAATTGGGGATGTGAAGGTAGGTTTAGAAAGCGGAATTGCCCCGGGTATTGGGCTGTGGAGGATGGAAACGA
Organism: Helianthus annuus; assembly: GCF_002127325.2. Lineage (NCBI taxonomy): Eukaryota > Viridiplantae > Streptophyta > Magnoliopsida > Asterales > Asteraceae > Helianthus > Helianthus annuus. Next base: position 27,734,981 of record NC_035446.2, read on the forward strand.
GTGCTTCCAGAGCCTCATGATGTGGTGACCCTATTTGTACAACCTGTTCTTTTTGTGAAGAGACAGCAGGGGTTTCAGGTATGGGTTGAGATATTTCTACCAACTACTGTGAGGAAGTAGCAGCAGTGGTTTGTTGTGACTTTTGTGCAGTCACAGGCAGTTGCTCTGGTATCTCATCCTCCAGAGTTGCCTTTTTGATGGGTTTGGGGGGTTTTGATTTTTCTTTTTCTGTGGCTTTGTGGTGATTTTAGGTGTGGGTTTCAAGGCAGTTGTTTGGCTACCTTGATCACCTTGAGCAGTGGGCTCAGCAGCAGATACCTGAGGAGCAGTGTTTTCTGCTAAAATCTGCTCAGGTACCTCTGCTTGTGTTTTGCAAGGTGTTGACATTCTTGTAAATTTTTTAGACGTTAAGCTTTTTATTTGAAAAGATTCACCTTGATTTATTACCGCAATATCATTCTTACTGAATTTTTTCTCAAAATAATAACTTAAAAATCTTGGAAACAGTAAGAATGATTTCGTTTCAACATTTTTAACCAAATCATTGAAGATTACCTGGGAATAGTTGAAATTTTCTCCTTGTAAAATAGCATATCCCAAGTTTTGAATCTTCAGTGGTATTTCATTAAAAGAGGTGGTTTTATTTGAAACACACACGAGGAGGGTATGGAATAAAAACCTTGTTGCAGGAGGGAAGAATCCTTTTTCTAAGGCATCCCTCTTCATCATTGTGTCTGCATACCCTCGCTCAATGAAGTCAATTTTAACTCGTTTTTAGGGAAAGAATCTGTACCTTCCAGATCATCGAGCTGAAAGACCTCAGATATGGATTGTGGTGTTATTTAGACTGCTTTCTTCTGCAGAGTAGAGTTAATGGCTATGACATCTTCTCCTTGTTTTTCAAGGGTACAATTTTTCCAAAACTCTCTCTGAGGTTGCAGGTAAATGGGTGCATCAACGGTTAACAAAGTTTTATACTTTGAGGCGTTGATCATGTCGAGGATGGAATCAAATGTATCGATGTTGCCGGGTTTTGTGAGAAGACCCAGTAGATTGTGAGATGGTTTGTGTGGGATTTCGGTGGAGGTAGCCTTTTGAGAGGCCCCTTTGGAAGATTTTGCGGATGATTTTGATTTAGTCATTTTGAAGATGAGAATTGAAGATGAAAATATGGAGAAATTTGATGGAATGTGATGAAAACTGCTTTGAGAAGAGAACTTTTTGAGAATTCAATTCGACAGTGAAACCCTGTTTGGGTTTTGAAAGGGGGTTTTATAGAGGAAAAGTGAATGCTGACGTGGCAGCAGTTACAAAAGGTCTGACCACTAATTACTGTCTGCATGCCATCCCCTGGTGAAGTGAAGGACATTACTTTTGAATAGTACAGTTTGTGAAAACAACTGGTGAAGACAGTAGTTGTAATGATAATGGAGGAGAGTGGATGCTTTTTACTATCAGTAGATAGCTCAGCAGTGGATGCAACACTGATTTTGACCATCAGTGGTTAACAAAAAAAAAATGAGAACAGGGGATGACTTTCAGCAGTGGACAAACTTTTTGTGGTAGAACAGACTTTCGAACCTGTCAGTGGTTATGGCGGACTTTTAGGATTTTAATGAAAAATTCGTTTTAGCTATTTTTAAGGATGGATTTTTGATTTTCTGAAAACATTTTAATGCTTTAATTCATAGAAAAAACAGGATTTTGCATGTTATTCCATGTTGAGCGTGCCAATCCTAGAGATCAGGCTTTCAAAGGTGGATGTGTCTAATGCTTTGGTTAGCACATCTGCCATCTGATCCTTAGTTGGAACATGATGCAGAGAAATCAAACCTTTTTTATAGTAATCCCTCACAAAGTGATGTCTGATGTCGATGTGTTTGGTGGTTGAGTGGGAAACTGGATTTTTGAAGATATTTTCTGCTGCCTGGCTGTCCAACATGAGTGGTGTCTTCAAGGCAGTAATACCAAAATCCAGTAACTGATTCTGAAGCCAGAGCAGTTGGGCTGTACAGCTTGCAACAGCAATATATATTCTGCCTCAGCAGTGGATGTGGAAACAGCTGCTTGCTTTTTGCTTTACCAAGACACTAAGCAGTTGCCTAGGAATTGGCACCCTCCTGAAGTGGGCTTCCTTGTTTTATCACATCCAGCAAAGTCACTATCTGAGAAACCTGAAAGCTCAATTTTACCATCAGCTGGATACCAGATACCAAGTGTGGGAGCACCTTTGAGGTATCTGAATATCCTTTTTACAGCAATAAGGTTTGACTTTCTAGGGGCTGATTGGGATCTTGCACAGACACATGTTGCAAACATGATATCTGGTCTAGATGCAGTTAGGTACAATAAAGACCCAATCATGCTTCTATATAAGGTCTGATCAACTAAATCATCCTTTTCTTCAGACATGACCAATTTATTGGTGGCAATGGGTGTACTACATGGCTTACAATCATCCATATCAAATTTCTTTAAAAGTTCTTTGGCATATTTGCCTTGATGGATGAAAGTACCATTTTGCAGCTGCCTTACATGGAGACCAAGAAAGCACTGGAGTTCACCATTGCACTCATTTCAAACTCAGCTGTCATGAGTTGTCTGAACTCTTCACACATTTTATCACATGTGCTTCCAAAAATGATGTCATCCACATAAATCTGGACAATCATCAAATCTTTTCCTCTCCATTTTAAAAACAGTGTTTTATCAATCCTGCCTCTGGTGAAACCAATGGAAAGTAAAAAGGTGGAAAGAGTTTCATACCATGCTCTTGGTGCTTGCTTCAAGCCATACAAAGCTTTATTTAGCTTGTAGACATGATCTGGATAAAATGGATCCTCAAAACCTGGAGGTTGACAAACATAAACCTCCTCTTGAATCTTACCATAGAGGAATGCACATTTGATATCCATTTGATACACCTTGATGTTGTAGTTGACAACAAAGGCCAGAAAGAGTCTGATTGCTTCAAGTCTTGCTACAGGAGCAAAGGTTTCATCAAAGTCAATACCCTCTTCTTGTCTGTAACCTTGAACCACAAGCCTGGCTTTATTCTTGACAACAATGCCCCTTTCATCAGTTTTGTTTTTGAAGACCCACTTTGTGCCAATAGGACTTACTTCCTCTGGCAGTGGTACAAGCTCCCATACTTGTTGTCTTTTAAACTGTTGGAGCTCCTCTTGCATAGCTTCTACCCAGCTGTTGTCTTTCAGTGCCTCTTGGTACTTGACTGGCTGATGGAGTGATAGGAAGCCAGCAAAAAGACAAATGTTTTTGGGATTGCTCTCTTGTAAGCACCCCTTCATTGATGTTGCCAATGATTTGATCTGGTGGATGAGATTTCAAGAAGATGAGCTCTCCTTGGTATGGAACAATAGCGTTTTGAGGTGAGGGCTGCAGATGTGTATCATCTAATCAAACCACTGCTGGTGACTTTGATGACCCAGCAGTGGCTTCAAAAGGTGGTGGCATTGGAGGTAAAGGTGCGGACAACTGCTGACTTTGATCCACTGTTTGAGGACTTTTGTCAGCAGTGTTTGATGAGATAAAGGCAGTGGTTAAGGGGCTACTTTGGTCAACAACTGTTAAGGTAGCAGTGGTAGAGCTTTGACAACTGTTTTGAACACCTGATGCTCTTCCCTTTGAAACAGACCTTTGAGGAATGATGATCTCATATCCATAGTCTGGTGATGAATCCTCTGATGACCCTGCACTGTTAGTCTTGACAGCAGTATTTTCAAAGGTGAATTTATCAAGATCAAACAAATCAGCAGGATTTGCTGGGATTTTCATTGATGAAAGTTCGTTAAACTTTACATTCAAAGTCTCTTCCACTGCCTTGGTCCGTGTATTAAACACTTTGTAGGCCTTAGCAGTGGTTGAGTATCCCAGGTGATAACCACAATCTACTTTGGCTGCAAATTTTGAGATTGAATCTTTTAAGTTCAAGATAAAACATGGGCAGCCAAATACTTTAAAGTATGAGATTAGTGGTTTGATTTTATACAGAATTTCATAAGCAGTCTTTTTGTGCCTGGGGTTGATTAAAACTCTTTTTTGGACATAGCAAGCAGTATTTACTGCCTCTGCCCAAAAAGTTAATGGCAAACCTGAATCTGCAAGCATAGTTCTGGCAGCCTCAATTAATGTTATGTTTTTCCTTTCAACAACCCCATTTTGCTCTGGTGTTCTAGGGATGCTGTACTGCCTTACAATCCCTTTCTTCACACAGAAGGCATCCAACTCCTTATTTTTGAATTCTGTGCCATTGTCACTCCTGAACACTTTTACTGGAAGGTCAAATTGCTTTTCAACCTGTGTCACAAAGTCTTGCAAAAGCCTGCAGTTTCATCTTTTGAGTGCAAAAAGAAAGTCCATGTAAACCTAGAAAAGTCATCAATAATAACCAGACAATATGTCTTCTTCTTGAGACTCATGACTTGAACTGGGCCAAACAAATCCATGTGCAACATTTGTAAACACTGGGTTGTTTTGGACTCTTCAATGGACTTGAAGGAGCTTTTGTGATGTTTTCCTTTTAAATAGGAAATGCAGTGCTCAGGACATGAAAACATTTTTTTGTGGTAGTCCTCTTACAAGGCCATTTTTAGAGATTTCAGTGATGGTTTTGAGATTTGTGTGCCCTAGTCTTCTGTGCCAAAGCTCTGTCTCTTTGTTAGTGGCAGCTGTGAACAGACAGGCATCAGCTCTAGGGCACTCTCTTGACATGTCAACAACATAAACATTGCCACTTCTTTGAGCAACAAGTTTAGTTGTGCCTTTCTTGATTATTGCTTCAATCTTACTAACCATTACTGGTCCAACAATCCTACAACAATCCTTTGTGAAGAATGAGCCAAACCCTTTATCACTCATTTGAGACACACTCAGGAGATTGAATTTTAGATTGTCTATAAGATTGACATTTTCAAATTTTACATTTCCAGACTTTATCGTACCAGACCCCAGAACTTTTCCTTTACCATTATTACCAAAGGATATATCACCCCCTCCATGAGTTTTAAAATCTTGAAGAAGGGCTTTACATCCTGTCATGTGCCTGGAGCCTCCACTATCTACATACCAAAGACTATCTAAGCATGCAGAAGCTCCCTGCACACGAAGTAAAAGGATTAGTTCATAAAAGTCTCCAAAGCCAACAGGGCTTTGGATGGGGTCTCAACAGTGTCTGGGATGGAAGCAGTTGTATGGACAGTGGTTAGCTTGGGGGTTTGAACATTTTTGGGAATGTTTTTCTCTAACCACTGTTTGGGGTCTTGACCCATCATCTGTTGATAACCAAAAGGATGCCTGTTCACTCTTGGTTTAGAGGGCTTTTTGTAAGCCTCATAAATGTGTGGGATCCTTTAGTATGATGCCTTTTCCTTGCCTTTTCTGAAATGATTGGCTGGAGGGGCATCAGTCACTTGTACATCCCTTTGAACAGTTGTTTGGTTCAGCTGTTTTGTGACAGCAGTTTGGACAGGGACAAACAGTGGTTGTTTCTTGGTGAACTTAACAGATGATGCTGATGAACTTAAGGATGTTTTTGCTGTGTATTCTTTCTTCTTTTCATCAAAGTTCTTGAGATACACACAATCCTTTGTTTTGTGGTTATTTTTACCACAGATGGTGCAGCTTTCAGCAGGAGCAATGACATTTGTTTTGTTTAGATCATGTGCTTTTAGATGAAAACAATCTTTTGTTAGATGATTCTTCTTTTCATAGAAATCACAAAACAAGTTTTTAATTTTTTCTATTTTCTTCCTTTTCTCAGATTCCTTTGCAACAGAGTTTTGAACCTCTGTTGGGATATCTTTGATAGGAATGACTCTTGCTTTTGGAGCTTTTACACCATCAGTGGTTGTGAAATCCATTGGTTTGAAATTTTCCAGGATATCACACTCATCAGACCATGTGGGTTTAAACTGGTATTTCTCAAATTCCTCAAAAGTTGAGGATCCCACAGATCTTTCCAGAGTAATTTTGTTACCAAGTTTATCAGTTATTTTAACTTCTTGGCCACTTTTGTTGGTTGGTATGATTTCAGGAGAAACAGCTTGTATTGCAGCAGTGCTTACAATATCATCATATTTTCTATGACCTATACCAAACTTGACATTACTTTTAAGCTGTTTCTCAAGCATAACCTCATACCCTTTGCAGGATTCTACCCATCTTTCACAAGTGATCTGGGTAGACTCTAACTCCTTTTTGCAAAATTGGTATTTTTCTACCATAGTTTGGAGTTGAGTTTTGGTTATGCTTTGTTCTTCTTTTAAGCTGTTGATCTCCTTATCATTTTCAGCCAATTTGTTTCTAAGTTCTTTTACTGACTTTTCAAATTTGACCTCATCAGATAGGACTTTATTTCTAAGGTTTTCATTTACCTCTTTGATGTTAGCAAATGCAATAATACATTTGTCTTAACACAGTTTTTCAAGAACTTGAGATGATACCTTAGCAGCAGCCATCATGGCACAATCACATTGATGATTATTATCTTCATCAGCTCTTCCTTCTTCTTCACCAGCTTTCTTCAAATCTTCTTCCTCTTTGTCATCTTGTGACCAAAGGTCAGTCAGTGGTTCAATCAGGGTTTCTGAATTTTCTCCCAGTAGTAGTTCACCAGCAACTGCTGTAACCACTGCTTCAGCACTTTCATCCACTGTTTTAGCACTTAGCTGTTCACCTTCAGTTTCAACCCCTTCTGGTATTGACTCTAATGCCATCAAACAAAATTCATCATTAAAATTATCATTAGTAGTATAGAGAGCAAAATTTTCATCATTAAGATCTTCAGGCATGCTGCTCCAATCAACAAAGCCTTGTGTGAAAAAGCTTTGCTGATCTGGTGGTGTAGCTGTTGGAGTAGCTTGTTGGGGTGCAGCAGGGTGCACTTGTGCCTGAGGGACAGGGCTTGAACATACTGAATTTGTGGAACAGTGGTTTGAACATAATGCACAGGCACAATGGTTGCAGCATAATGAGCAGTGTTAACATGTGCTGCAGGGGCATATTGGGTATAGTGCACAGTGTTTTGTTGTTGTGGTCTAGGATTTGAGCCAGGGTGAGTAATTATAGGACTATGCATTCCCTAGCAAAATGACCTAGCCTATTACACTTGTAACACTTGATTTTTGACTTATTCAACCCAACCCTCAAATTTCCATGAATCCCTGGAAATTTTCTCCTTGTTCTTTTGTAGACCTTGCTTGTTCTTACACAAAGCAAGGCCAATTGATGTAAAATGTCCATTTCTTCTAGGTCAGTTGGATCAAAATACTGCAAATCATTTAGTTCAAAGCATAAGTTATCTGACATCTGGTTTTCAGCATTTGCAGTGAAAGCATAATTTGCAGAGTGAGAATCAGAGTTGTTAAAGTTACCCCCAGTGGTTATGTCAATAAAGTGATCATAACTCTGATCCTTACTGTTGCTACCAGATTCTTCCTGACCAAAAAGAGCTGTGTTGCCAAATGAATAGTCATCAGCAACCTTTCCAGACTCTTGCAACCTCCTTTTCTGGTTTAACTCCCTTTCATAAGTTAGGAGTCTACCATGGAGTTGGGTCAGGGTCAGATCTTTGAACTCAGCAGAGTTTCTGGTGACAAAAGCAATTGTGTCCCATTTTTCAGGCAGTGATCTAAGGAACCTGCTATTTTTGGTTGCATTTGGAAATGTAACCTTAACAAGCCTTAGTTCACTGATGAGACAACTGAAACGTTCAAATTGTTGGGTTAGTGACTCCCCTTTGATGTGACAAAACGTTTCATACTGCTGATTCAGAATTTCCCTATTGTTTTCGATAACCTCCTCCGTTCCTCCGAACTGTTCCTTCAATGCATCCCACAATTCTTTTGCACTGTTACAATGTAACAGTCCAACATAGATTTCGTTAGGGAGTGCAGAGGCAATGATGCTAAACGCTTTGGCGTCCAGTTCAAACTTCTGAAAATCCAATTCAGTTTAATTTTCAGTTGGTTTAGGAACGGACTTTTTGGCGTCCTCTGCGCTTGGCACCATAGGAACGTGAGGACCGAAAACAACAGACCTCCAACATCCAGTGTTTTGTTGAGCGAGGATGTGACACATCCTTCGCTCCCAGATGTTGTACTCATTTCTTTTCAGCATGGGTGGTTTAAACAAAGAGCCAATGTTGTTTTTATCATCTTGTGATTGTGACATCTTTCTGGTTGTTTTACAGGTACTGATCAGTCAACTTTATCGGTGATTAAACCTTACTCTGTTTTTCAACACAACAAACAAACTATCAGTATCAACAATTTCGAGTTGAACTATTTACGTCAAAATGATTGTTAAATCAAATTTGACTGTCCAAGCTCTGATACCAATTGTTAGGATCTGAGTTTGGATTGATTGTGATTTGTGTTTGAAATTAGATGAACATATGAAAGAGTAGTGCAGCGGAAATTATATGGAAACAAACTTTTCACAATCAAACAGAAGAAATGCTTTCAATCATACATTTTCAACAAGGAATCAAATGATTAAATTTATTTTTAAACTTTGATTACAATGCAAGTATGATATGCAAACTCCCCCTCAGCCCAAGCTCAGTGTTTGTTCGTGCAGAAAGAAGATGGTGAAAGAGCTAAACAGAACAGTACAGAGTACTGTTCTATTTATAGGCACTTGCAAACCACTGAGCATCAAAGCTGACGTCACCATGAAAGTGACATCTAACCTCCTAACAAACTCTAACCTCTGATCAATACAAACACTACTATGCTAGCTGCTGATATTTCATTATATTACATAAATTAGTATAAACTGCTGCTGCATCCTTCCACTGCTGTAATCCCAGCAGTACTTGTCATGATCAGCAGTGCTTGAAGCATGGCAGTAGATTGAGCAGCAACGCTTTAGTTCTTCTATCAGACTTTGTCTTGATCGGCAGTGGTAGGTCAGCAGTTTGCATGATCAGCAGATAGGAGGTCAGCAGATGTTGAAACCACTTTCAAGGGGAGAGACTAGCAACCAAACATCTGCTTATTCTGAATCTACTGTTGTGATCCAGTTTTGGCTTTTTGTGACACCTGTGTCACTTCAGCCATCAAACAAATACCAAACCAATGAAATATTGTATTTCATACTTGGGATTTGTATAAACATGTGTATCATTTGCACATATCAACTCTTGTTCGATTTCGGGCATTAGATCGCTTTCTAGAGGGTTATACGCGCACTGATGCGTAAATATAACCAGTTTAATGCAACAAACACTCCGGAATAGTGACATAGGCTTAACATACCTAAAATAACCTTTACATAACTTAGAAATAAGTTTTGGAAGGTTTGGTATGCCGAAATCAAGTTTATTCGCTTACAGGGACTAAATATGACAAACTATAAAGTATGCCAATCTGAACTGTAACGAACATTCTGGAACATGATCATAAGTTAAACGCACATTAAATATCCTTTACATAGCTTAAAAATAGGCTTTGAGGGGTTCGGTGTGCTAAAATAAACTTTATGCTCATTCAGGGACTAAAAGCGTCAAAAAGTGCATAAGTTTGCATTTTCGCGCATAACTTACGTTCTGAATACATCCGGACATCCAAAAATTTATGTAAGCATTAAAATATTATGTTTTAGTGTTTGGCATGAGAAAAATCCATTCGTCGCGCAATTTGGATCGTTTTTCGCGCTTATGCGCATTCCGTCGTAATTAAGCGAACATCGCGGTTGTACGACCAAACGAACCGACATCCGAGATATTTTTGAGCATGTTTTGAGTTCCCTATACTTTAACTTCATTTTAGAGGCTTGAAATGAGGTTAACGGGCCTTAAACATGTCGAAAATGGACTTAAAAGCATGCCGGGGCTAAAACTGTCATTTTTGAAAAGTTATGCTGATCAGACAACCTCAGGCGGCCCGCCTGAGTTTATGTGGATCCTGATGCGGGCCGCATGGCCTCCCCAGATATGCAAAAATGTTGCAAACAGTTGTTTGCAGCTGTTTAGCACTTCAAAACCACTTGCAAATGGTTTTTATCAATCCTAGGGGCTCCCATGGGTTTGTAATTCAGTGGGTATGTGTTGTACGGCTCAGATTTAACGCTTGGGGAACAAGAAACGATCTTAACGGTTCCATGTTTCCTATAAATACCCCCCCATGTCTTGCTCATTTTCCCTCACATTTGAAATCTGATTCAAAGCTCTCTAAGTGGAAGTTTACATACTTCCTACCTGAGAGTGAATCGGGTTCAAATCTTGCGGGGACCTTCTGTAAGTATTCTTTCGCGTTTTTCGTTCGTTTTAGCGTTAAAGTCAAACTGCGTTTGACTTTCTGCATTGACCAGTTTATGGTCAATGCGAAGTTTGTTTGAACTTCATAACGTGAGCGTAATCACGATGGTTATGGTCCCTAGTGACTATACCTACTGATTACCACATTATCTAGGTTTAGTGACGAGTCGTAGTTTCGGCCAAAATGCGTTTTCTCACGTATTTTATAACCAAACTACTCTAGGGTATTAAAACCGTTTGTTTTAATACCAAACTTGTTTTCTAAACATTACTAAACATGTTCTAGCATGTTTAGCTCGTCGCTTTTAGATTTGTGCTTGTTTAGGGTCGTAAAGTTAAGCGATCTAATCAATCGCTTATGCTTACGAACCCGACCCATTTGGTCGATCTTTAGGATCTGACCAAACACTTTAGGTGACCATAGTTGTATAGGGAATAACCTTCCAAGGTTATACCTTATGGTCACGTCGTTTAAGTAGTTGTATGATAAGTAGTTCTTATGCCTTAGGTAAATTACCAAAATGCCCTTTTTGCGTTAAAATTCATTTTAAGCCTATGTAACATAACTTTTGACATATAAACTGTTTTGGCAACAATATTAAACATGTTAAGGCATATCTTGCTTGTCATAGGACTAGTTAGGCATTCCGAACGCGTTTTACGCAAACGACGCGTTAAAGTAGCATAAGCTACCTAAACGGGTCGTAATGGGTCGTAAGCACTTAGGTTAGGTTTCATTTTAGTATGTGGGCTTTGTTTAACCATATCATATGAGTTCCAATATTCATTTGGTTACGAAACCTCATACTATCCAATCCCCCGATTTAGGTCCGGTTATTTATGTAGTTATCTATATAGGGTGCCGTTTGATTTCTGTGATCCCTCTAGCTTTGCTTGGTTGTTGTTCAAGACTTCTAAGCACCCTCAAGTGACTACATAGACCCCTCTTTTACTGTTTTTCAAACATTTTGGGGTGAAACACATGTGCCTACTTGTTACTTTCGTGCTTTTTCATGTTTTCATACCATATACTTGCTATGTTCATTAGTAAACTATTAGTACATGATTTCATTATGTTTTGCTATGTATGTTTACTTGACATGCTAAGCACATTGTTTTACATTTCATTTCTCTTGCTATGTATGTTCATTTAACATGCTAGCACATTGATTTACATAACTTTTCTGCTTTGTATGTTACTTAGCATACTTAGTACATTGTTTTCACATAACTTGTTTACATTTGGTATAACATTTGGTTTGTTTAAACGGTTCTTTATTACATTCATTAACACCGATCATGCCGCTCGGTAGTAGGTATTGGTACCATAGGACTTGACAAATCCCGTTCCTAAAATCCTAGGTTTGTTTGGATGGATGGAATGACCGAATCCGAAAACATTTTACTTTGATAACCTTTACTCTAAGGTTATCCTGCTGTCTCAAGGCTTGGATGTATGCGTTAACTCACCACATAAATGTTTGTATCATTAAAACATGTTTTTACTTTGCAAAACATAACTTTTTGATTTACTCAAAATACTTTGTTTTGGTTCATTTTTACTTATGGTTTAAGTAGTCTCATTTTTACTTACCATACATAACTTTTGTTTACAACATACATACTACATGACTACATTTTGGACTTTTAAACATTGACAATGGTTTATACAAGAGCATTTGATGGTTGGTTTAAACATGAACTTTATACTTTGGTGGTTTGTTTAAAGTGATTTAAGTAACGAGGCGTGTGTAATATGATACAAGCATGGTGGATACGCCGCTGGTACTTCCTATATATAAGTGTTTGTATGATATTACATATCGCCGCGTTGTTTAAATCATTTCAGTTTAGACATTTTTTAAGACATTGTTTTACAAACAACTTATTTTATACAAACTCATTTTTACTTGGTTATTCATTTAACCTCACATTACTCTTTTACATATCATCTACCTTATTATCGCTTTTCAAACGTTTTATAAAAGCAAACGCTCAAACTGGTTTCATGACAAGTTTTCATTAAACATTTTCTTAAATCTAAGTCGTGAATCCTATTTTCACAAAACCTATGTGCTCGCCGGCATTTTTATGCTGATGTATTTTCACATGTGTTTCAGGTACAATAGTTGATGAAATTTGATGATGATATTGACGCATGCTCACATAGGATTGGACAAGGCCTTAGTGACCATAAAAGATGCAAGACTAGTTAAAATTTGTTTTACTTCTTGTTTGTTAAGACATTGTAACTCTTTATATCAATAAAACAACATTTCAATTTTTCCATGTGTTATGAAACAATGATTCTGTTACAACACTCCCCGACGATTCCGCCACGTTTTGTTGTTTTACGTGGTCGGGGTGTGACAGAAAAGTTGGTATCAGAGCCATGGTTATAGGGAATTAGGTTATTAGTAATGCTTTGACCTAGTCTATAACCTTCCTAGGACCCTAACGCGAGTTTACTTGCGTTTAGTCATAAAACAATACCGTCACTTATCCTTAGGTGACAACCATAACAAGAACATAAATTTGATCCGCTTTGAAAACTAATCATCTGTTCTAGGATGATTGATTACCAGGTTTTGAACCCTCTAAGTTTTCAAAACTCGTCAAAGTTTGGGTCTAAATAATGTGAACACGTGCAAACTGGAAGAGTGAATGCATGTACTCTGAGTTTTCTGTCTAAGGCTAGAGTGTTCGTACAAATCCGCAGTATCGGACCAGTCACTCTTACCTGGGAACTCTTGGGGTGAGTGTTCACTTATAGGCGAGCATGTCTTCAGCAATGCATTATTATCACCCGCTTACTTTGATTCTTCACCATCTCATTTGTTTGCCTTAGGTAACAAACAAATGATCGCAATTTCTATGCGTTTTCATTTTGTTTTGATCACCTGATAACCTTTCACTTGTTTCTTCCTATGTCTTTCATTTTCTTCTAGAATGTCTCTTTATCTCAGCAACGGTCAGATGTCCGAGCAAACAGCTAAATTTGCCCAGCAAATAGGCGAAGTTATTTTGAAGTCTGTGGATCTAGGCATTGCCATGTCTCGTCTCAAAATAGAGCCACTCAAGAGTCACCGCGGAAAGTAGAAGTCGAGCTTGCACCAAAATCAAAGAAGCATAAAGCTTCAAGGAAACCCGCTGCTGTCACATCAAATCAAGCAGGACCTAGCCAAGTGGTAACGCCACTAGCTAAGAAGCCCTACAACGGAACTGCACCCTTGTGCAAACGATGTACCCTTCATCATCATGCCAGTGTAAAGTGCCGTAAATGCCTAATTTGTGGACTTATTGGCCATACAGCAAGAGTTTGCTCAGCTGCAGCAGCACCAAATCAAGCTGGCAACAATCCTACACAAGCTCGTTCTTGCTACAACTGTGGCGAGATGGGCCATTTCCGAAGGAATTGCCCGAAGGTTGTCGATGCAAATCCAACCCTTGGATAAGCTTATGGCCGAGCAAAAGATGTTGCTGTCTTATGCTTTTGTTTCTTCTGTTTTCTTGTATTGTAAAACAATTTGTTTTGTTCATAAATAAAATTCGTTGTTTGCAATTCTGATATACAAATGTAGTTAAATGTGTGTATGGCATTTCCCTATGATACCTACATCAAGGAGCTATGCTCTTTACAAACTACTCTTGTGATTCTCCCTCTCAAGTGATCGCTCATGATTTCCTCGAAAATTTTAAGTACTCGTTTCATTCTAGGAGACGAAGTACAAGAAATAAAGCAAAATTTTGAGTAATCGTGCTTTTTGCACATCTGTGCCTTTGAATCCTTGGTTAGATAACTAAGGGTATCTTCAAAATTCATACCCATTACGTTCTGATTTTTCAACATGCATAACATAAGTTTTCAAAACAACCTTCATGATTTCAAAATGCTATTAGTACAGTATAATTACTTATATCAAGTGCATGATTTCAAAAGCACCATTCATGTTTTCAAAAACCTTATACATAATTTTAAAATTCATCTTGCATGATTTTAAAACATTTTTATAAATATACCTACCTAAAACACCTACTTTATGATTTCAAAAAGTATTATATATAAGGTTTCCAAAAACATTAAACACATTTTAGAACCCCATGCATAGTTTTCAAAATATTTTCCTCATACATTGACTTAACCTTCAAAATTCTGCTTCATGTGTCACCTTGGCATATCTAGCATCTCAACTTCATAAGCATTTTTACTTCATGTTTTGACTTAAGCACATCCAGTGCAAGGTTTCAAAACATCTTCAACTTCTAAAATCCATATGGGATCTTCTTATCATTACAATTAGATCCTTGTGCATAATTATCATTCAAATCAGAGTCCTTAATTGGATTCTTTGTGTACCTTAATTTGAACATTTCGGTTCTTTACAATCGAAATCGAATTTCCTATTTAAGATCTTTCTATCTTCATAGTTGGATTCTTGATAATGTTTAAAGCACCAATCAAAATCCACTGATTGGATACCTGGTGTGCTTTAAATGCTTGTGCTCAGTTAACAGAACAAATTAAATCATGACAAATTTAAAATCAAGATAAACAATTTTATGGTTATGTGACTATGTGTTTATGTATTTTGCGTTTTCTTTTATGCATATTTTGTGTTTTTATACTCTGGATATTCGTTATCCAAAATCCTCGTAGAACCTTTCATATCTTCATATGTGGGATTCGTAGTAGGATATTCAAAAGGTACTACCTTAAATCCTTAATGGGCTTCTACGTAATCGTTAAGACCCTTGGATTTTATAGTACCATTCCATAATTCAAAGAGACCCCTTTTAGTGGTCTAGGTCAAAAGATTGATTCAGAATCTGGTTAAGAATGACATATGGTGATATGGCTGAACAGACTCCTTGGTGGTCTATTTAAATCATTCATTGATTTAATTAAAAGAACCTATGGTGGTCTAGGCACAATCATCACCAGCTCGTCCATTGTTTCCTTCCCCTACACATTATAAGATGCACTACGTGACTATGCAAGGAATTACGTAATTATGGATGCATACATAATTACAAAGTTCAGTGCACGGAAACCACGGTAAGACTTAATATGTGTAAGAACCAATAGTGGCAATCATAACAAAATGTGAACAATGTAATAGAGGTACGGTGGACGCACCAATAACGCTTTATATACTTGTATATAAGTGACCTTCTCACATTGCAAGCATGATGTTATTTAAAGTTACTAGAAGTTCAGGACTTTAACCAGTGTTGTTCGATCTTTTCAACTTCATGTTTCAAGCTCTCACAAGTTTCCTCTAAATAAATTTCGGGACGAAATTTGCTGAAGTAGGGGAGACTGTGACACATGTGTCACTTCAGCCATCAAACAAATACCAAACCAATGAAATATTGTATTTCATACTTGGGATTTGTATAAACATGTGTATCATTTGCACATATCAACTCTTGTTCGATTTCGGGCTTTAGATCGCTTTCTAGAGGGTTATACGCGCACTGATGCGTAAATATAACCAGTTTAATGCAACAAACACTCCAGAATAGTGACATAGGCTTAACATACCTAAAATAACCTTTACATAACTTAGAAATAAGTTTTGTAAGGTTTGGTATGCCGAAATCAAGTTTATTCGCTTACAGGGACTAAATATGACAAACTGCGAAAGTATGCCAATCTGAACTGTAACGAACATTCCGGAACATGATCATAAGTTAAACACACCTTAAATATCCTTTACATAGCTTAAAAATAGGCTTTGAGGGGTTCGGTGTGCTAAAATAAACTTTATGCTCATTCAGGGACTAAAAGCGTCAAAAAGTGCATAAGTTTGCATTTTCACGCATAACTTACGTTCTGAAAACATCCGGACATCCAAAAATTTATGTAAGCATTAAAATATTATGTTTTAATGTTTGGCATGAGAAAAATCCATTCGTCGCGCAATTTGGATCATTTTTCGCGCTTATGCGCATTCCATCGTAATTAAGCGAACATCGCGGTCGTACGACCAAACGAACCGACATCCGAGATATTTTTGAGCATGTTTTGAGTTCCCTATACTTTAACTTCATTTTAGAGGCTTGAAATGAGGTTAACGGGCCTTAAACATGTCGAAAATGGACTTAAAAGCATGCAGGGGCTAAAACTGTCATTTTTGAAAAGTTATGCTGATCAGACAACCTCAGGCTGCCCGCCTGAGTTTATGTGGATCCTGATACGGGCCGCATGGCCTCCCCAGATATGCAAAAATGTTGCAAACAGCTGTTTGCAGCTGTTTAGCACTTCAAAACCACTTGCAAATGGTTTTTATCAATCCTAGGGGCTCCCATGGGTTTGTAATTCAGTGGGTATGTGTTGTACGGCTCAGATTTAACACTTGGGGAACAAGAAACGATCTTAACGGGTCCATGTTTCCTATAAATACCCCCCATGTCTTGCTCATTTTCCCTCACATTTGAAATCTGATTCAAAGCTCTCTAAGTGGAAGTTTACATACTTCCTACCTGAGAGTGAATCGAGTTCAAATCTTGCGGGGACCTTCTGTAAGTATTCTTTCGCGTTTTTCGTTTGTTTTAGCGTTAAAGTCAAACTGCGTTTGACTTTCTGCATTGACCAGTTTATGGTCAATGCGAAGTTTGTTTGAACTTCATAACGGGAGCGTAATCACGATGGTTATGGTCCCTAGTGACTATACCTACTGATTACCACGTTATCTAGGCTCAGTGACGAGTCGTAGTTTCGGCCAAAATGCGTTTTCTCACGTATTTTATAACCAAACTACTCTAGGGTATTAAAATCATTTGTTTTAATACCAAACCTGTTTTCTAAACATTACTAAACATGTTCTAGCATGTTTAGCTCGTCGCTTTTAGATTTGTGCTTGTTTAGGGTCGTAAAGGTAAACGATCTAATCAATCGCTTATGCTTACGAACCCAACCCATTTGGTCGATCATTAGGATCCGACCAAACACTTTAGGTGACTATAGTTGTATAGGGAATAACCTTCCGAGGTTATACCTTATGGTCACGTCGTTTAAGTAGTTGTATGATAAGTAGTTCTTATGCCTTAGGTAAATTACCAAAATGCCCTTTTTGCGTTAAAATTCATTTTAAGCCTATGTAACATAACTTTTGACATATAAACTGTTTTGGCAAAAATATTAAACATGTTAAGGCATATCTTGCTTGTCATAGGACTAGTTAGGCATTCCGAACGCGTTTTACGCAAACAACGCGTTAAAGTAGCATAAGCTACCTAAACGGGTCGTAATGGGTTGTAAGCACTTAGGTTAGGTTTCATTTTAGTATGTGGGCTTTGTTTAACCATATCATATGAGTTCCAATACTCATTTGGTTTACGAAACCTCATACTATCCAATCCCCCGATTTAGGTCCGGTTATTTATGTAGTTATCTATATAGGGTGCCGTTTGATTTCCGTGATCCCTCTAGCTTTGCTTGGTTGTTGTTCAAGACTTCTAAGCACCATCAAGTGAGTACATAGACCCCTCTTTTACTGTTTTTCAAACATTTTGGGGTGAAACACATGTGCCTACTTGTTACTTTCGTGCTTTTTCATGTTTTCATACCATATACTTGCTATGTTCATTAGTACACTATTAGTACATGATTTCATTATGTTTTTCTATGTACGTTTACTTGACATGCTAAGCACATTGTTTTACATTTCATTTCTTTTGCCATGTATGTTCATTTAACATGCTAGCACATTGATTTCCATAACTTTTCTGCTTTGTATGTTACTTAGCATACTTAGTACATTGTTTTCACATAACTTGTTTACATTTGGTATAACATTTGGTTTGTTTAAACGGTTCTTTATTACATTCATTAACAACAATCATGCCGCTCGGTAGTAGGTAGTGGTACCATAGGACTTGACAAATCCCGTTCCTAAAATCCTAGGTTTGTTTGGATGGATGGAATGACCGAATCCGAAAACATTTTACTTTGATAACCTTTACTCTAAGGTTATCCTGCTGTCTCAAGGCTTGGATGTATGCGTTAACTCACCACATAAATGTTTGTATCATTAAAACATGTTTTTACTTTGCAAAACATAACTTTTTGATTTACTCAAAATACTTTGTTTTGGTTCATTTTTACTTATGGTTTAAGTAGTCTCATTTTTACTTACCATACATAACTTTTGTTTACAACATACATACTACATGACTACATTTTGGACTTTTAAACATTGACAATGGTTTATACAAGAGCATTTGATGGTTGGTTTAAACATGAACTTTATACTTTGGTGGTTTGTTTAAAGTGATTTAAGTAACGAGGCGTGTGTAATATGATACAAGCATGGTGGATACGTCGCTGGTACTTCCTATATATAAGTGTTTGTATGATATTACATATCGCCGCGTTGTTTAAATCATTTCAGTTTAGACATTTTTTTATGACATTGTTTTACAAACAACTTATTTTATACAAACTCATTTTTACTTGGTTATTCATTTAACCTCACATTACTCTTTTACATATCATCTACCTTATTATCGCTTTTCAAACGTTTTATAAAAGCAAACGCTCAAACTGGTTTCATGACAAGTTTTCATTAAACATTTTCTTAAATCTAAGTCGTGAATCCTATTTTCACAAAACCTATGTGCTCGCCGGCATTTTTATGCTGATGTATTTTCACATGTGTTTCAAGTACAATAGTTGATGAAATTTGATGATGATATTGACGCATGCTCACATAGGATTGGACAAGGCCTTAGTGACCATAAAAGATGCAAGACTAGTTAAATTTTGTTTTACTTCTTGTTTGTTAAGACATTGTAACTCTTTACATCAATAAAACAACATTTCAATTTTTTCATGTGTTATGAAACAATGATTCTGTTACAACACTCCCCGACGATTCCGCCACGTTTTGTTGTTTTACGTGGTCGGGGTGTGACACTTTTATTATCTGTTCCTTTGGTAGGGTTCAATCCCAACAAGAAGCCATGAGTGCGGTTGTTGGCCTCAAATCTGCACGTGAGATCTGGTCCACACTTGAATCAACCTTTGGGAACACCTCTGTTGAGCGTGTTCAAAGCATTAAGGACCGTCTTCGATCTCTCACCAAAGGGTCTAAAACCGTTGCTGAATAAGGTCGCCAATATAAGGAATTGTGTGATCTATTGGCTGCTGTTGGAGACCCTTTACCTAGAACTGATCAAATACATGGTTTTCTCTATGGTCTCAGACCCACTTTCGAGAATTTTTCCACATTGGTTCGTGGCACAAACCCTGATACTCCGCTGCCCGATCTCATTGCTAAAGCCGATGGACATGATCACTTTTATCGCACTCTTCATGGTTCCTCTTCTTCAACCGTTGCCTACTCGGTTACCTTTGAACGTGGTCGGGACCGCAGATCAAATACTCGCGGCAGGGGGTACTGCAACCGTGGGCGTGGTGGACGGTTCCGTGGTGGCCGTGGCTATTCTCGCCGCCCTCCCCACTGTCAACTGTGCAGTCAAATGGGCCATTCAGCCTCATCGTGCCCATCAGTGTCGACTTTTGCTACTCGCGGTTCCCAAACCGATGAGTCAATTGCAAATGCTTTTCTATCTCAGTGCAATCTGTCAAACTCCCGTCCGGACTGGTTCGCTGACTCCGGAGCAACCGACCATATGACTTCCAACACCCAAAATGTCCAACATGCCTCAGCTTCATCAGGTAAAAATCGGTTCTTCTTTGGAAATGGCACTTCGTTGCCAGTTACTCACACGGGTAATACGACCATTGCATCATCACTAAAGTTGCAAAATGTTCTTGTTGTGCCCCATTTGACTCGTAACTTACTCTCTATTAGTCGTTTAACCCGGGATAATCCGGTTGATGTTTTGTTATCTTACCCTTCATTTTATGTTCAGGATCGCAAAACAAGTCAAGTGCTAGCCCGCGGTGAATGTGAAGATGGGCTATATGTTTTGAAAGACCCGGTTCCTACATGTTTTGTTTCGTCATCTTTATCTTTGGCATCATATGAACTTTGGCACTCCCGTTTGGGACGTGCCCATTTTGACTTAATAAATAAATTAAGATGTCATGATTTACTCTCTGTTTCTTCTATTTTACCAAAACCGGGGTTGTGCACCTCTTGTCAAATGGCCAAATGCACCCGGTTACCCTTTGACTTAAATACGGATCGTGCCATCTCACCTTTAGATATCGTCCATTGCGACCTTTGGGGGCCTGCTCCCGTTTATGCAACTGATAACTATAGATATTATGCCATCTTTATTGATGATTATTCACGCTTTTGTTGGTTCTACCCACTACGGTTAAAATCGGATTTTTCAACCGTTTTGGATATTTTCTTGAAACTTGTTCAAAATCAATTTTCCACCAAAGTTAAAACCTTTCAAAGTGACGGAGGTGGTGAATTTTCCAATCACAAAGTTAGACATATATTTGAACAAAATGGCACTTACCATCGATTTTCATACCCCCACACTCCTCAACAAAACGGCCTTGCTGAATGCAAACACCGCCACATAGTTGAAACCGGGCTGGCCATGATGTTTAATGCTCAAATTCCCGCCACCTTTTGGGTAGATGCTTTTGCCACTGCAGTTTTTATAATTAATCGTCTACCAACTGACACTATTGGTGGCATCTCACCTTTTGAGGCTTTATTCTCAAAAACACCAAATTATAAAACCCTTCGCACCTTCGGGTGTCGGGTCTTTCCCATTCTTCGTGACTATGCCGATCACAAGCTCGCGCCACGAAGCTTTCCTTGTGTATTTATCGGCTATAGCACTATTCACAAGGGTTATCGCTGTTTTGACCCTCAAACCTCTCGCATCTACATTACTCGTCATGCTCGCTTTGACGAAACTATTTTTCCCTTCAAAAATATGACTAATGAAATACCCTTGAGGCATCTCGAACTCAATTCCTTTCTTGATCCTGCCCCGTCTATTCCTAAGTCACAACCCAAGTTGCCTACCGAGCCTAAAACCCCTGCCCCCATTCCTCTTATTGGTGACATTCTTCCACCAATACCACCCACTCCACCACCTATTATTCCACCTCAACCTAGCCCTCCAAATTCCCCATCCTCGGCCTCGTCCGAGTCTCCTCCATCCTCACCATCCTTGGTCTCGTCTGAGTCAGACCCTATTCCATCTCCACCACATCCTCCTCAACCATCGCACCCTATGATAACCCGTGCAAAAGCAGGGATTTTCAAACCAAGACATTTAACAAATTACTCTCATCTCCAAACGGACCCGCTTCACATTGCTTTACATGCTACTCATGACCCGAAGTCCTATCTTTCTGCTATTAAACAGCCACACTGGCTTACGGCTATGACCAAAGAGCTACAAGCTCTTCATCATAACCATACATGGTCTCTTGTCCCACGTCCTCCTGACCGTCATGTTGTGGGCTGTAATTGGGTTTTCCGCACCAAGTTTCTATCCGATGGGTCAGTTGATCGTTATAAAGCTCGTCTAGTTGCTCAAGGTTACTCTCAGTATCCTGGTATCGATTACTCCCACACGTTCAGTCCAGTTGTCAAAGCAACCACAGTTCGGATTATTTTATCTCTTGCAGTTTTAAATGAATGGAAGTTACACCAATTAGATGTTAACAATGCCTTTTTACATGGTCGTTTGGATGATTATGTTCTTATGGAACAACCCCCTGGTTTTCATGATCCTCGGTTTCCTAATCATGTGTGTCCTTTAAATAAAGCCTTGTATGGGTTAAAACAGGCTCCACGTGCATGGTTTCAACGGTTAAGTGAATTTTTGATCAAAAATGGTTTTGTTTGCTCTCGTGCTGACACATCCTTGTTTACGTTTCATAAGGGTGCATGTGTTATGTTTTTGTTAGTATATGTAGATGATTTAATACTAACAGGTAATCAGGAGACTGTCATGCAAGCATTCATTCACACGCTAAATAGAGAATTTGCTATCAAGGATCTGGGAAAGTTAAATTATTTTTTGGGCCTAGAAGTTGTGCACCACTCAAAAGGGTTGTTCCTTCATCAATCTAAATATGCTACTGAAATATTGGAACGCGCACAAATGTTGGAGTGTAAACTAGCCTATACTCCCTTACCCGCAAACATTTCTTTTGCTGCAAATGGCACTCCATTTAATGATTCGTCACTTTATCGGTCGATTGTTGGTGCTCTACAATATCTCACCATCACCCGCCCGGATCTCTCTTATGCAGTCAATCAGGTCAGCCAGTTTATGCATTCTCCAAGAACAAATCATTTCCAAGAGGTTAAGCGAATCTTACGATATGTGAAAGGCACTATTTCCTATGGGCTTCATTTCTCAGTCCCAAATCGAAATAATTTAGTTGGTTTCTCAGATGCGGACTGGGCACGTTTCCTAGAAACAAGGCGTTCTACCTATGGTTATTCTATTTTCCTTGGTGGTAATCTCGTCTCATGGTGTGCAAAGAAACAACCCACAGTCTCACGCTCAAGTTGTGAATCTGAATATCGGGCCATGGCACACACTGCTGCTGAAATCATATGGGTCACTCAACTCTTACGTGAACTCGGCTCACTTCCATCCGGGTCTCCAACTCTTTTATGTGACAATCAAAGTGCATTATTTTTAACCCAGAATCCTGTTGCTCACAAACGTATTAAACATTTGGAATTGGATGTTCATTTTATACGAGAGCTCGTTTCTTCTGGAAAGCTAATAACCAAGTTTGTTCCATCCAAGCTTCAGGTGGCCGATATCTTCACTAAGAGCTTACCTCATCCTCAGTTTGAGATCTTTCGTGATATGCTGCATCTCTGGCCTCCACCGTTTCACTTGCGGGGGGGGGGGGGGGGTGTTAACCGATGAATATGGATGGTCTCTATTAATATTGTATATTTATTGTTTGTAGGTTTTTATCTCTTAGCTTTCCTTGTTAGGCTATATATACCTTTTGTATTCTTGTATTTGACACAGAGTGAAATATACAAAAAGTGTGTGGAGTAATCTTATCATAAAAACCTCATGGCAGGTGGAAAACTGCCCTTTTGCATAGTATATTTTTTTCATTTCTTCTTCATACCCTATCTCAATGAAATCAGTTTGGTACTCTGTTTTTGGGAAAGAGCTTTTACCTGTAAGATCATTGATTTCAAAAACCTCTGAAATGGATTGAGGTGTGATGGTAACTGGAATTCCCCTTATTGATGAAGTAATGGCTAAGGGCTTTTTGTCCTTAGTTTCAAGTTTAGCATTTTTCCAGAATTCTTGTTGGGTATCCAGGTAAATAGGAGCATTACAGGTCAACAAAGTTTTGTACTTTGAAGACGAGAGTGCATCAATAACGGAGTTGAAGGTTTTATTTTGACTTGGTTTTTCAAGTATACATAGGTAGTTATGAAGGGTTTTGAATGTAAGAGGGGTTGAAGGTTTTGTTTTGACTTGGTTTTTCAAGTATACATAGGTAGTTATGAAGGGTTTTGAATGTAAGAGCCATGGAGAATCGAAGGTAGTTGGGAACGAAAGAAGAAGATGAGTGATTTTGAGAGAATTTGATGAGAAACTTCTTTTGAAAGGAATTTTGAATTCGATTCGACAGTGAAAACATTGTTTGGATTTTGATCAGGGTTTTATAGAGTGAAAAAGTGTATGCTGACGTGGCAGCGGTTACAAAAGATCTGATGGCTAAGTACTGTCCACGTGACAACCTCTGATGAATAATGGATGATAGTTGTTAGGAAACCACCGATGGAGCAATATCAGTGGTTTACAACGGTAAAAATGAAAACAGTGGCTGACTATAACTATCAGTGGATAACCTATCAGTGGATTAAAACACTCAGGTTTAACAACAGTGGTTAACAAAGAAAATGAGAGAACAGAGGTTGACTTTCAGTAGTGAACAACATTCAGTAGAATAGATGTTTGAACCAAAATAGTGGTTATGGCAGACTTTTTAAGGATTAATGAAAATTTTCATTTTTAGCTATTTTTATGGATGAATTTTTGTTTTTCTGAAAACATTTTGATGCTTTTATTCATAGAAAAATAAGATTTTGCCTGTTATTCCATGTTCAGCATGCCAATCCTAGAGATCAAGCTTTCAAAGGTGGATATGTCTAAGGCCTTTGTTAGCACATCTGCCAGCTGATCTTTAGTTGGAACATGGTGCAGAGAAATCAAACCTTTTTCATAGCAATCCTTCACAAAGTGATGTCTGGTATCAATGTGCTTGGTGGTTGAGTGTGAAACTAGATTTTTGATGATATTTTCTGTTGCCTGACTGTCCAATATGAGAGGTGTCTTTAAGGCAGTGATACCAAAATCCAGCAGTTAATTTTGAAGCCATAACAGTTGGGCTGCACAGCTTGCAGCAGTTATATACTCTGCCTCAGTAGTGAATGTTGAAACAGCTACTTGCTTTTTGCTTTGCCAAAGCACTAAGCAATTGCCTAGGAATTGGCACCCTCCTGAAGTGGACTTCCTTGTTGTATTGCATCCAGCAAACTCATTGTCTGAGAAACCTGAAAGCTTGATATTTCCATCAGCTGGATACCAGATACCAAGTGTGGGAGCACCTTTGAGGTATCTGAATATCCTTTTTACAACAATAAGGTTTGACTTTCTAGGGGCTGATTGGGATCTTGCACAAACACATGTTGCGAACATGATGTCTGGCCTAGATGCAGTTAGGTACAATAAAGACCCAAGCATGCTTCTATAAAGAGTATGATCAACCAAATCATCCTTTTCATCAGACATGGCTAACTTGGTGGTTGCTATGGGTGTACTACATGGTTTGCAGTCATTCATGTCAAATTTTGTTAAAAGTTCTTTGGAAAATTACCTTGATGAATGAAAGTACCATTTTGCAGTTGCTTTACTTGGAGACCAAGAAAGCACTGTAGTTCACCCATTGCACTCATCTCAAACTCAGCTGTCATGAGTTGTCTGAACTCTCCCCACATATTAGGACATGTGCTTCCAAGGATGATGTCATCCACATAAATCTGGACAATCATCAAATCTTTCCCTCTCCATTTTATAAACAATGTTTTGTCAATTTTACCTCTTGTGAAACCAACAGAGAGAAGAAAGGTGGAAAGAGTTTCATACCAGGCTCTAGGTGCTTGTTTCAAGCCATACAAAGCCTTATTTAACTTGTAGACATGATTTGGATAAAATGGATCCTCAAAGCCAGGAAGTTGACAAACATATACCTCTTCTTGAATCTTACCATAGAGGAATGCACATTTGATATCCATTTGAAACACCTTGATGTTGTGGTTGACAGCAAAGGCCAAGAACAGTCTGATAGCTTCCAATCTAGCTACAGGGGCAAAAGTTTCATCATAGTCAATGCCCTCTTCCTGTCTGAAACCTTGAACCACTAGCCTTGCTTTATTCTTGACAACAATGCCCCTTTCATCAGTTTTATTTTTGAAGATCCACTTTGTGCCAATAGGACTCATACCCTCTGGCAGTGGTACAAGCTCCCATACTTGTTGTCTTTTAAACTGTTGGAGCTCTTCCTGCATGGCCTCTACCCAACTGTTGTCTTTCAGTGCCTCTTGGTACTTGACAGGTTGATGGAGTGATAGAAAACCAGCAAAAAGACAGTTGTTTTGGGATTGACTTCTTGTGGGTACCCCTTCACTGATGTTGCCAATGATTTGGTCAGGTGGATGAGACTTCAAGAAGATTAAATCTCCTTTGTATGGAACAATGGCCTTTAAAGGTTAGGGCTGCAGATGTGAATCATCTGAGCTAACAACTGTTTGTGACTTTGATGATCCAACCGTGTCTTGGAATGGAGGTGGAGGAATAGGTGGAATTGGTGTGGAAGCATGTTGACTTTTATCCACTGTTTGAGGACTTTCATCAACAGTGTTTGATGATGTGGAAGCAGGGGTTAAAGGGCTACTTTGGTCAACAACTGTTGAGGTAGCAGTGGTTGAGCTTTGATAGCTGTTTTGAACATCTGCTGCTCTGGCAATGGATTTGAAGTTTTGTTGTGGAATGATCACTTCATACCCATTGTCTGATGGAGGATATTGAGATGGACCTGCACTGTTATTGACAGAAATATTTTCAAAAGTAAATTTATTAAGATAAAATAACTCTGCAGGGTTTGCAGGGATTTTCATTGAAGAAAGTTCATTGAACTTTAAATTCAAAGTCTCTTCCACCGTCGTAGTCCTAGTGTTAACCACTTTGTAGGCCTTAGTAGTGGTTGAGTATCCCAAATGATATGCACTGTCTATTTTGGCAGCAAATTTTGAAATTGAGTCTTTTAAGTTCAAAATAAAGCATGGGCAACCAAATACTTTAAATTATGAGATCAGTGGTTTGATTTTTACAGAAGTTCATAGGCAGTCTTTTGATGCCTGGGGTTGATTAAAACTCTGTTCTGGATATAGAAAGCAATGTTTACTGCTTCTGCCCAGAAAGTTAATGGCAAACCTGAATCAGCAAGCATGGTTCTGGCAGCCTCAATCAGTGTCCTGTTCTTTCTCTCAACAACCCCATTTTGCTCTGGTGTCTTTGGAATGCTGTACTGCCTTACAATTCCTTTTGACACACAAAACTCATCCAACTCCCTATTTCTGAACTCTGTGCCATTGTCACTCCTGAAGACTTTTACTGGCAAGTTAAACTGCTTTTCAACCTGTTTGACAAAGTCTTGCAGAATTCCTGTAGTCTCATCTTTGGAATGTAAGAAATAAGTCCATGTAAACCTAGAAAAGTCATCTACAATTACCAAACAATATATTTTCTTTGTAAGACTCATGACTTTTACTGGGCCAAACAGATCCATGTGCAGCATTTGCAAGCACTTGGTTGTTTTGGACTCTTCAATGGACTTAAATGAGCTTTTATGTTGTTTTCCTTTTAAGCAAGAAACACAGTGCTCAGGACAGGTGAACAGTTTTTGAGGAAGACCTCTTACTAACCCCTGTTTTGACAAAGCAGTGATTGTCTTGAGATTTGTGTGCCCCAATCTCCTGTGCCAAAGTTTTGTCTCTTTGTTAGAGGCAGCTGAGAACAGACAAGCATCAGTCCTAGGGCACTCTTTTGGCAAATCAACTACATAAACATTGCCACTTCTTTGAGCAACAAGTTGGGTTTTTCCATTTTTTTTATTATTTCTTCAATGTTTTTAACCATATCTGGTCCAACAATCCTACAACAATCCTTAGTGAAGAATGAGCCATAGCCCTTATCACTCATTTGTGAGACACTAAGGAGGTTGAAGTTTAGATTGTCTATTAGATTGACATTTTCAAACTTAACATTTCCAGATTGAACTGTACCAGAACCCATCACCTTCCCTTTACTATTATTACCAAAAGATATATCACCCCCTCCATGAGTTTTGAATTCTTTGAGTTGGGCTCTACATCCAGTCATGTGCCTGGAGCCTCCACTATCTACATACCAAAGACTATCTAAGCATGCAGAAGCTCCCTACACATCAAGTAAATAATTAGTTCATGAGGGTCTCCAAAGCCAATAAGGCTTTAGATGGGGTCTCAACAGTGTCTGTGTTAAGTTCAGGTGGATGGACAGTGGTTAGCTCAGGTGTTTGGACAATTTTAGAACTGTTTTTCTCTAACCACTGTTGGGGGTCATGTCATATCAGCTGTTGATACCCAAAGGGAAGCCTGTTCACTCTTGGTTTAGAAGGATTTTTATAAACCTCATAAACGTGTGGGACCCTTGGGTATGGTGGTTGACCCTTACCTCTTTGGTATTGGTTAGCAGGGGGGTGATCAGTCACCTGAACTTCTCTTTTAACAGAGGTTTGGTTTAGCTATTTTGTAACAGTTGTTTGAACTGGCACAAACAGTGGTTGTTTCTTAACTTGTGGTTTTGATGAACTCATTGGTGTTTTTGAAATGTACTCTTCCTTTTTGACCTCAAAGGATTTCAGGTACACACACTGCTGAGTAGAATGGTTTGTTTTACCACAGATGATGCAACTCTTTGAAGGAACAATGGTACTTGTTTTGTTAAGATCATAAGTTTTTAAGTGAAAACAATCTTTGGTCAAATGATTTTTCTTTTCACAAAAGTCACAAAACAAGTTTTTAATCTTTTCTTTTCTTTTCTTCTTTTCAGACTCCTTTGCAACAAAGTTTTGAACCACTGTTGGGATGTCCTTAAGAGGAATTACCTTGGCCTTAGAAGCTTTGACACCATCCACAGTTGTGAAGTCCATTGGTTTGAAATTTTCAAGGATGTCAAACCATGTGGGTTTGAATTGGTATTTCTCAATCTCCTTAAAAGTTGAGGACCCCACAGATCTTTCCAAACTGAACTTGTTACCAAGTTTATTAGTTATTTTAACTTCTTGGCCATCCTTGTTGGTGGGTATGATTTCAACATAACCAGTTTGATTTGCAGTAGTGTTTTCAACTTGGTCATTTTTTCTAAACCCTATTCCAAATTTTACATTGCTTTCAAGTTGTTTTTCAAGCATAATCTCATAACCATTGCAGGATTCTACCCATTTTTTCACCAGTGATTTAGGTGGTTTCCAACTCCTTTTTACAGACTTGATATTTTTCTATCATGGTCTGGAGTTGGTCCTTGGTTATGCTATGCTCTTGTTTGAGGCTGTAAATCTCGTTTTCCTTTTCTGACAATTTGTTTTTCAATTTTTTAAAGATTTTTCAAATTGTAGTTCATCATTTAACACTATATCCCTATGGTTTTCATTCACCTCTTCGATGTTTGCAAATGCTATGATGCATTTGTCTGAACAAAGGTTTTTAAGAACCTGAGGTGATACCTTAGCTGCAGCCATCATGGCATAATCACAGACATGTTCTTCTTCAACTGGCACTTTCTCTTCCTTTTCACCTTGTTTCTTCCCTTCTTCTTCAGACTAGGGGTCAGACAGTGGTTCCAACAGGGGTTCTGAATTTTCTCCCAATAGTATTTCATTAGCAACAGCAGTAACCACTGCTTCAGCAATTTCATCCACTGTTTCAGCACTAGATGTTCCTTCTTCAGTTTCCAGCCCTTCAGGAAATGACTCTAATGCTACAAAATAGAATTCATCACTAGAAATAGCATCATTAGCATATAGAGCAAAATTTTCATTTCCTAGTTCATCAGGTAAGCAGCTCCAGTCAACAAAGCCTTGGGTGAAAAAGCTTTGCTGATCTGGTTGAACCACTATTGGTGCAGCTTGTTGAGGTGCAACTGGTTGCACCTGAACCTGAGGGACAGGGGCTTGGACATACTGAATTTGAGGAACAGTGGCTTGGACATACTGCACAGGAACAAGGGTTACAAGATTTGCATAATGAGCAGTGTTTACATGGGTAGCAGGGGCATATTGGGAATACTGCACAGTGTTTTGGTTATTTTGTGGTCTAGGGCTAGGGTGTGTGATAATTGGACCACTGTTTTGACTCCTACACTCTCTAGCAAAGTGACCTAACCTGTTGCACTTGTAGCATTTGATTTTTGATTTATCAAACCCTACTTTTAGAATCCCATGCAACCCTCGAAATTTTCTCCATGTCCTTTTGTAAAACTTGCTGGTTCTAACACTCAGCAATGCAAGTTGGTGTAATATGTCCATTTCCTCTAAATCAGTTGGATCAAAATGCTGGAGATCATTGAGTTCAAAGCACAGATTATCAGAATTCTGGTTTTCTCCATTAGCTGTAAAAGCATAATTGGATGAGTAAGAATCAGAGTTATTAAAAGCTCCACCAGCTGTTATGTCAATGTAATGATCATAACCCTAATCCTTACTACTACCAGATTCTTCCTGACCTAAAAGAGCTATGCTGCCAAATGAATAGTCATCTGCAACTTTTCCAGACTCTTGTAACTTCTTTATCTAGTTCAACTCCCTTTCATAGGTCAGGAGTCTACCATGAAGCTAGGTTAGGGTCAGATCTTTGAACCCAACAGAATTCCTGGTTACAAAAGCAATTGTGTCCCATTTATCAGGAAGTGACCTAAGAAACCTGCTATTTTGTGTTACATTAGCAAATTCAACCTTAACAAGTTTTAGTTCACTTATGAGACAGCTGAATCGCTCAAACTGTTGTTTTAATGATTCACCCTTAATGTGACAAAAGGTTTCATACTGTTGGTTTAAAATTTCCCTGTTATTTTCAATTACTTCTTGAGTCCCCCCAAACTGTTCCTTAAGTGCATCCCACAATTCCTTGGCACTGTTACAGTGTAACAGTTAAGCATATATCTCATTTGGTAGTGCAGATGCAACGATGCTAAATGCCTTGGCATCCAGTTCAATTTTCTGAAAATCCTGTTTAGTATAGTTCTCTATTTTCTTAGGAACCATGATCTTTAGATCCTCAGCACTCGGCACCATTGGAACATGTGGTCCAAAGATCACCGACTTCCAACATCCGGTATTCTGTTGAGCTAGGATGTGACCTATCCTTCGCTCCCAGATGTTGTATTCAAATGTCTTCAACATAGGTGGTTTGAAGAGTGAACTAATGTTATCATTGACATCCTGTGATTGTGACGTCATTCTGGTTGTTTTTCAGGAACTGAATAATCAACTTTGTACGTGATTATACCTTACTCTGTTTTACAACAAAACGAACAATTAAAAGTATCAACGATTTTGAGCTGAACTTTTATGTCAAAATGATTGTTAGATCAAGTATAACTGTCCTAGCTCTGATGCCAATTGTTAGGATCTGAATTTGATATGATTGTGTTTGTTTAACTAAAATGAAGATGAAACAGATATAATTGCAGTGGAAATAGATGAATAAACTTTCAACACAATCAAAGACAGAACAATTTTAAGCAAACATGTTTAACATGAAATCGAATGATTATATTTATTACAATCTTCAATTACAATGCATGCATGCACAAAGTCTCCCCCTCAGCCTGAGCTCACATTGAATGTTCGTACAGAATGACTTAGTGATGAAGAGAGCTCATAGAACAGTACAAGGTACTGTTCTATTTATAATACAGAACAAACCACTGAAGCATCTTTGCTGACGTCACCATGAAAGTGACATCTAACCTCTTAACAACCTCTAACAACTGTTCTTTACAAATACTGCTTTCTAACTACTGATTACAAATATAATACAATAAAGAAGGTAAACTACTGCTTCTTCATTCCACTGCTTTAGCCCCAGCAGTGCTTTATGTCTTCAGCAGTACTTGAACCATAGCAGTAGATTAAGCAACAGTCCTTTGTCTTCAATAGTCTTTGGATGATAATCAGTTGTTGTAGATCAGCAGTTGTTGTGGCAGGGCAGTACTTAGAGGTCATCAGATGTTAGGCCACATTCAAGGGGAAAGGCTGATGCAAACAACTGCTTATTGTGAATCCACTGCTCCGATCCAGTTTTGGCTTTATCAACTGTTCCTTTGGTAGGGTTCAATCCCAACAGGAACCTCTGTTGAAGAACCCTGGTTATCTTGAATTTTCTTTCTTTCAATGATTTCCTGCACTGTTATTTGCATATGAGCCTCCTTGGTGTCTCTCGCCTCTTTTCTTTTTTTACTGCCTTAGCAATATCTTCTTGTCTTGCTTTTTTAAGGGCAACAATGCCATGCTTTTTTCCAGCTGTTTTGACTAGAGATGGGAGCTTTCTCATACAATTTTCCTCCCTCTTTTGGGCATCATTTTCATATTTAGGAAGAGTGAGAGTTTTTCCAATGTTTTTAAGGATTACGTGTTTGATAGCTTTAACCTCTGCCTAAGTATCTTTGTACTTGGCACCCACCATTTGTCTGATCAACTCTACTTGCATCTTGTGTCTTTCATCTACAGCATGCGTTTGAAGATGTAGGTATGGATAAACATATGTCCACATTTCTTTTGCAATATCTGCATTTAATGGTGGAGTTTTAGAGTTTTGAACCAAATTCTTCATCATCTCTTTGATTTCTTCAACTGATGACTCTAACTTGGTGACTCTCTCCGTCAATTCAGGATAGTTTAATCCATTACCTAATTTAATAGGATCATCTGAATTCCCACCAAAGGTCGTTGGACATTGTTTTAAACTAGGTGCCCCTTTTTATTGGTACTAGGGACTTCCAATTTATGAAGAGACTATTGTCTCAATAGTTGTTTCCTTCAAGGGGGTCTTAATGATGTAACCACTGTCCAACTATGAGAGTATTGTCTCTACAGTTGTAGTAGTTGCTCCACTTGAAATACCAACAAGTGGACACATGTGTTGTAGCCTCCTCTACTTGTGGGTTAGCAATGATTTCCGAGCTTTCCCTAGTCAAATGTCGAAGTGTACTCTCTATGATTTGTTGTTGAGAGGAACTAGGTATGTGCAAATGAGTTGTATCAATTGTATCAAGCAATTTTTGGAATGATGATGGAATATTTTTAGTGGGTGGTGGTGTGGAAAGAGAAGCAGCCTTGGGAGAGGGCTTCACTAGAGATATTCAAGTGAAATATCTCCCTACTTGACTTGGTTCCCCTGTGCTTACACCATTCTCCTTTTGTGAGGATGAGTGAGGAGTTTGGATAGGTGGAGATGTTTGCATCTGTTGTGAGAAAGTAACAACAAATGTTTGCTACATTTGTGTTTCAACAGGTATCTATGGCATCTCAACCCCAGAGATCCTTTCTTTTTGGTTTTTCTTTTGGATTTGGGGATAGGAATGGAAATGGTTTGTGTTGAAATGTCTGGTGTGGGCTCCACAGTGTTGGGTTGTGCACCATGGTTACTAGGGGCAGTGGGCTCAACAACAGATGTTGTAACATTTGTTGCTTGGTTTTGTAAAATGTTTTATTTTCCCACATTTTCTTGACTTCTAGTCATCATGCGGGTAAAAGTTTCATTTGAAAGACTTTTACTTTTGAGTGCATCACCTGTTCAAAGCTTTCTTTTCTTAAAACTTTTTTTAGGTAAAAGCTTAATAGTCTTGGATAAATTAGATATGGATTGCCAGTGCCCCTCTTGATTGCTTTTATGTTTGCTACCAAATCCATAAATAGTGTCTAGGATAGCTTATAATATGAATTTCTCAAAATGGCATATCCCAGATACTGAGTTTCTATGGGAATCTCATTAAAAGCAATGGTCTTTGTAGAAAAGTAAACCAAGAGTGTATGGAAAAAGAATTTCATTTCTGGTGGGACATTTGGTTTATAAAGAGTTGTTCCCACCTGAGCTTCATATCCCCTTTCTATGAACTCATGCTGAAGATCATTTTTGGAGAAAGTTTCCTTACCTTCCAAATCCTGTAGTCTGAACATGTTAGAGATGGATTCTAGAGTAATTTCAACATATTCTTATTAATGATGGAAGTGATGGGATAGAACTTTTTGCTTTGAAGTGAAATTTTTGCATTTGCCCAAAATTCCCTAAGAGTGGTTAGATGGATGGGGGCGTTTGTAGCGAGTGTGTGGATGTATTTGGATGATGCGATGATGCCATGGTGAGATTTTTTCAAATCTTTTGAAAGTCTT
Organism: Helianthus annuus; assembly: GCF_002127325.2. Classification (NCBI taxonomy): domain Eukaryota; kingdom Viridiplantae; phylum Streptophyta; class Magnoliopsida; order Asterales; family Asteraceae; genus Helianthus; species Helianthus annuus. Next base: position 27,768,691 of record NC_035446.2, read on the forward strand.
TTAAGTAGATAATCTTTTGATTGAAAGTGATAAAAAGCGATTGCGATTTTAGAGTTTTTCTCTTTTGAAGTGCTTTTGAATTGATGAAAATAAGGTGAAGTGAAAACTCTGTTGGAAGAGGGGTTTTTATAGGTTAATAGGACAGGGATGCCAACGTAGCGAACGATTACCTTTTTGGTCAACGTGGCCAGTTGTTATTCGATGTGGAAATCCTTTGTTCAGAACGTGGGCCCCTTTGAGGAAACCCTTTGAAAAAGAAAGCTAAGGTCTATTTTCAAAATATATGTTTGAAATCTATGTTGTGCTCAACAAATGTTTGAATGACCACATCAGTGGTTTGAACATCTGTTTGACATTTGGTCAACAGATGAATAGAACCCATGTTTGAAACCTCTGTTGGGTTAAATAGAGTTTTGAGTGAAAATAGTGGTGAGTTTTGATGAAACAGTTGATCTGTTTGACTTCTATAGTCAAATAATGGTAATGAATCATTGGTTCTTTTTCTTTATTTGACCACTTAATAGATGTTACACTCTTTTGAATAGAGTTTTGTTTTTGTTGATTTTATCAATCTTTTCTTGGTTTTAAAAACAACAATTTTGATTTTTCTTGTTTTAGAAACAATATATTAATGATGCAAGAACCTTTTGGTGCATTTTTGAAACATTTTCTTTCTTTTATTAATAGGATAGAGATATGTGCTAGGGTATCATTTGTTTGCACTTTCAAATTGCCAATAGACGTTACGTGCAGGCAGTGGTGAATGGGTCAATTTTGTAGATCATCCAAAGCATTATCTGCTTTGGACTTAGAGGTCTCAACCACTGTATCAGATCCTTGGGTTAGTCATTTGTCACGAGAAATTTCTGTACTATCTCTAACAGTTTTTTCTGACCTTCTGCAAGTGCTTGCACACTTGGGTCAACTGTTGGTTCACCATTCCCAATGTGATGATCGTACCCATGAGGGTGTCTGTTTGCTCTTGGCTTTTTGGGGCTTTTGCACAGGTTCCTCATACCTATAAGGCACCCTGTTGCATGGTGGTTGCCCATAGCCTCTTGGAAGTGTGTGTGGAGTAATAGATACTTATCCATCCTTTTTTGCAGGGTACGAGTTCAAGTTTTGTGTGACAGATAAATGATAAGACTCAACTCTTTTGGGAAATGATGGTTGATCTCTATTTACAGGGCTATAATCCCTTTTTAAACTCTTTTTCTTTCTTGACTTATTTTGATTGACATCATAAGGTTTAACATAAGAGCATTGTTGGGTCAAATGATTGAGTTTTTCACAGATGGTTCACCCAAGGGGCGACTCACAGATGTTTCCTCTATTTATATCATAAGCTCTCAACTTGAAATAGTCTTTTGTTAAATGATTTTTCTTTCAACAAAAATCACACAACGTATCTGCAGTTTTAGTTTTATTGGTACCCTTATCTCTCTTTTCAGCAGTAGATGTTTTAACATCTGTTTGAGAGTTGGTAACAGGAATAATTTTTATCTTGGGTGGCTTCAGACCATCTAGGTTGGTGATATCAATAGGTTTGAAATTTTCATGAACATCACATTCATGTAACTAAGTAGGTTTAAATTCATACTTTTGTTTTTTTAGATTAAATGGAAGTTTGTGGCTTTTCAAGAGTTATTTTCTTGCCACTAGGTTCAGTGATCTTGATTTCTTCAGCAGTTGATGTGGTTGGTATAACTTCAATAATCTCAGAGTCAATGGAAGAATTGGTTTGTTGTTATTAGTCATATTTTCTAAAACCAATACCGAACTTCACATTGCTCTTTATATGTTTTTCCAAGAGCATCTCATAACCATTACATGATTCAACCTATTTTTCACAGGTGATTTGTGTAGACTCTAACTCTTTTTTACAATTTTGATGTTTTCTCTATGTGTAGACTCTAACTCGTTTTTACAATTTTTACAATCGAATTCTTGCCACACCCTCCTGCGACGTGTCTATATTTATCTACGTTTGTATAAGTGTTTTGTTTCAAATCAAACGGGTCAAATAAAATTGATTTTTCATTGAAGTTATGGTTACGGATACAAATTTCATTAAAAAAGAGTTTTGTTCAAATTCAAATGCATCAAATATAATTGACTATTTTTCATGTCAAATTTTATCGTTTCTGGCCGATGTAAAACACGTGTTGAATTCTGACAGATCCTTTAGCTTTATTAAAAAATAAATGTTCTGTAACAAATGTTTAGAAAATGTTATCATTTTCCATTATTTTTTGCGTACACTTATATTTATTATTATTTATTTCATTTTTGTCAAAAAGGCGTTGCAAATGATGCAAGTTTTTTAAATAGTGCAAAATTTATTCAGTTAATAAATATTAATTAGCGTTTTAAGATTATTTATGGCTTATCTTTGACGCAATTGTGAATTAATCAGGTTTTTTTAGTTTTATGTCGTTGCATCGGAAATTAGTCACAAAATATGGGAAAATAGTTGGAAAGTTATCACAAATGTCTTAGAATTTGTGGCAAAAAATATTGCGTAGGAAGCTGTTCACTTTTCTCCATTGCTGCAGCAGTATGTTGGTCGATTTGGTTAGCAAGAAATGCAACGATATTCAACAAAAAACAATCCATCTGTCCCGTTTAATGGCTGACATAAAGGCATTCTCGTTCCTGTGGATTAACTCAAGGGTGGCTCAACTGGATTTGAAGTGGGAACAATGGAGGAGTTTCAATAATAGGTGGTAGCAATAGTACTGTAACTTGTTTTCCTTCTTTTTCTCTGTGACAACTCGAGTTTCCAAGATTCCTTATTCGCATTTATTGCACGTTAACTGTTTAATTGTTTACTTACACGACTTATTGCTTTGTAATTGTATACGTTGGATTATATGAACTATATGCTGATATGTTGATTTGATGTGTTATCCATGCAATGTGATCAAAGTGTTTATCATGAATACTATTGAAAAACTTAAACTATTAGACTTGAACAACCCGACGAAACACAAGTGTGTTTCGCCATAACCCACACGACGAAACAGGTGTGTGTTTCATCACACACATCTCGACGAAACAAGCTGTTTCGTCGGCCCACGATTCGCCGAAGCCCATTAAGGGCCATTACGCTGTTTCGTGTATATCTACGTGAAACGGGTTCAGTTTCACACCTTTGACAATCTGAAACCCTCGAACTCTCTCCCAAGTGTGACGGCAGCTGTGTGTGTTTCCCCAAGCCCCTTTAGCGATCAACCCATCGTTCCATCTATCTCGGTTAGTGCGTGTTCCTTAAATCGGTTTCATGATGCTTTGATTTCTCGATACATGTTTGTGTATATGCTTGCCTGATTTCTGGAATAGATGTGATTATATGAGTATGGTGATCTTGATGTCGTTAGGCATGATTAATCGGTTACATAACTTTCTGCGAAACAAGATGCTGATTAGGGTTCTATGAGTCTTATGTATTATAATCCGTCGCACGTCTGATTTAAACCGTGTAGAACGTAACCATATGATTGTTCTTTGAAACAACAGATCTAAACTATATTAATCGTCTAGATACATAATGATTTTGTGGATTACATGTCTGTTTAGTAACTGTTATGCAAAGAATACATGTTATATCTGTGCTGATCAACGATTTCTACCGTGTGTGATAACTGATTGTTTGAGATTAGTGTAAAACGGCTGAACTGGTGATTAGGTTTCTGTGATTTACTGTTTAGTCGACGTAACTGACATTCGGACGAAACACTTAGCGACGAAACAAACATGACGAAACAAAATGTGTTTCGCAGAGACCAATTACAACGAAACAAACTTGACGAATCAAGTGTGTTTCGCCGAGGACATCACGACGAAACCCAGGGTGTTTCGTCGAAGGGGATTCACCGCGAAACAAGGGTGTTTCGCCGAATGGGTAATCTGCACAGTAACATAGTTTAAATCTGTTAAGACTTAACTGGGTTCACTAACTGCTGTTAGATGATACGCATGACTTGTACGAACTTGACTAAGTGCCTTGTATTATTCGTGATTTCTGATTGATATCACAGTGATCGTATATGCATATGTGAATTTCATGAATATAAACTGATTATGTATACGTGTGTACTCTAGGACTTTATTGATTATTTGTGAGCACATCCCTTAGCATACCGAGCAAACCAAGGTGAGTTCACACTCTTACCAAGGCATGGGATTCCCAGGGTAGGGAATGGGATTGAATGATTACTTGCACTTACATTGTTATTGGGAATTACGGATCACTGACCGCGTTAGGGGAAGGTCACTTATAGATACTGCTAGACTAGTGATACAAATACTACTCTTCGCACACATGCCTGGAATAGCCGCGATACGAATACGAATCTTCGCACACATGCCTGGAATGGCCGCAATACTAATACTAAACTTCGCACACATGCCTGGAGGGCCGCGATACAAATATAACTAGTCTACAATACATGGGAAACTCCCACTAATCTTCGCAAACATGCCTGGAGGGCCGCGATACAAGTATATACGATACATGGTTTACTAAACAAACATACGATTTACGAAACGAACACTATAACTAAACAACCAACTGTGAACTCGCTCAACTAGTTGTTGACTCTCTGTTACATGCCTTGCAGGTCGTTAGGTGCACCTGGAGCTTGCACAGGGAGGCGCGGTCGTTGTGGACATGGATCATGGATGCGTTGTTAAACATTTATGACATTTCAAACTTTATATTTATGTTGGGTTTACATTTATGCTTCCGCTAAACATTGAAAATACTTATGTTTTGAACACCTTTCATATTGGTTTGGTTGAATTACATTTACTATTTACATTGTTCAATATGATTGATGGCTTGATCCTGGTCATGTCACGCCTCCATGCGGTGATACTCCGCGTGTGGATTTTGGGGGTGTGACAGATTGGTATCAGAGCCATTGGTTATAGTGAACTTGGTTTTAATAAGGGGAAAACATTTTTATTAAAACCAGACTATAACCTGTACAGTGCTCAATGATCCACAACGATGCTTCGCTCCACGTGCAAGACTCAACACACTAGGTACTACTATTCAGGTTAACATTGCCTACTTGCTAGATTACATAGAACTTTGCTCATGGTATGCTTAGATAAACTTAACAACTATTGCTTGAGAACACTTGTGTGCTTACTCTCTTCTGTCATCGCACTTTTCGCGAACCTCTCTCACTTATGTTACCTTTGCTATGAAGATCATGGCTGGCCGCATTCACATGACTCAAGCCCAGTTGACGGCTCTCATTAACGAACAAGTTGCTGCGACACTTGCAGCCGCACAAGCAGGAGGTATACCTTGCAGTCGTAACTCACACTAGGATCTCTAGATCCTACACTCCTAAACCAACTCTTGTGTTTAACCTTGTCCTGTTCTGATACACAACAGGTCAACACGCTCAGCCACCTGTTTGCACTTTCAAGAATTTCATGGACTGTCGTCCAAGCACGTTCAGCGGCACTGAAGGAGCAGTTGGACTCCTCCATTGGTTTGAAAAGCTCGAGTTCGTATTTGAGATGTGTGAATGCCCTGAGGCTTGCAGGGTGAAGTATGCCACTGGTACTCTAGAAGGCATTGCGCTGACTTGGTGGAATGTGGAAGTTCAGATTTCAGGGTTGGCAGCTGCTAACGCCACCCCTTGGAATGATTTCAAGGAACTAATCAAGCGAGAATACTGCACACGAGATGACATCCACAAGTTAGAAGTGGAGTTCTTCAATCTGAAAATGACGGGGTCAGAAATTGAGGCTTATACGAAAAGGTCAAACGAGCTGGCCGTTCTGTGCCCAACTATGGTGGACCCTCCTATCAAGCGTATTGAGTTGTATCTCAAAGGGCTGGCACCAGAAATTCAAAGTCATGTGACATCGGCCAACCTTGATAATATCCAGGATATTCAACGTCTTGCTCATCGCCTCACAGATCAGGCAGTGGAAAAGAACAGGCTGCCTAAACGTATCAGTGCCACCGATGCTACTACTTTCGCTACTCCCAGTGACAACAAGTGGAAATGGGATGGGGATTCCAGCAAGGGATCAGCTACAGCTCAGTCTCAGGTTCAGCAGCGAAAGACTGATAACTACCAGAGCCCTGGTCAGCAATCTTCAGGCAATCAAAGACAGGGTAGATATCGAGGAAACCTCCCAATGTGCAATACTTGCAATAAGCACCACAACGGCCAGTGCAACAAGGGTCGTTTTCAGTGGTGCCTCAAGATGGGTCATGAGGCTAAAGATTGCAGGAGCTCACAACCTGCGAATCAGAATCAGCAACAACAACCACCTGCTCCACGAAACCAGCAACAGCAACAGCAGCGGGGCAACAGGGGATGCTATCAATGTGGTGCTGAAGGCCACTTCAAGCGAGACTGCCCACAGTTAAACCAGAACCAGAACAACAACAACAACAACAACAATAATCAGGGCAATGGAAACAACAACGGGGGAAACAATAATGGCAACGACGCTAGGGGTCGTGTGTTCGTGCTGGGGCAGGGTGATGCCAGGAATGATCCTAACGTGGTTATGGGTAAGTTTCTTCTCGACGACTTTTATGTTACTGTTTTGTTTGATTCGGGTGCGGATACCAGTTATGTGTCTCTAAAAGTTAGTCAAATGTTAAAACGTACACCAACGCCCTTAAACACCAAACATGTCGTAGAGTTAGCCAATGGTAAAAGTTTAGAGGCCACACATGTAGTCAAGGGTTGTAACATCGTCTTAGCAGGTCAGACTTTCTCCATCGATCTCATTCCTATAGTTCTGGGTAGTTTCGACATCGTCATTGGTATGGATTGGTTATCCCAACAGCAAGCAGAGATCTTATGCAAAGAAAAGGTTGTTCGTATTCCTCGTTCTGGTAAAGAACCTCTCGAAGTTCAAGACGACAAGAGTGGTGCTGTGGTTGGCATCATCTCCTTTCTGAAGGCTCAGAGAATGTTTGAGAAAGGGTCACACTGCCATCTTGGCACTTGTTACTGATGCATCAACGAAAGAGAAGAGATTAGAGGATATCCCAGTTGTACGCGATTTTCCTCAGGTGTTTCCTAAAGATTTACCTGGACTACCGCCTCATCGCCAGGTAGAATTCCAGATCGAGCTAGCTCCTGGAGCAGCACCAATAGCTCGCGCACCGTATCGTTTAGCTCCAACTGAACTGGAAGAACTGTCCAAACAACTACAAGAGCTCTTGGATAAGGGTTTTATTCGTCCTAGCTCTTCGCCCGGGGGAGCTCCAGTATTATTCGTGAAAAAGAAGGACGGTACCTTCAGGATGTGTATAGATTACCGCGAACTAAACAAGGTGACCATAAAGAATCGCTATCCTCTGCCACGTATTGATGACTTGTTCGACCAGCTGCAAGGGTCGAGCTACTACTCAAAGATTGACCTGAGGTCAGGTTACCATCAGCTGAGAGTCCGGGATGAGGACGTCTCTAAAACAGCATTCAGAACTCGCTACGGCCACTACGAGTTTCTAGTCATGCCATTCGGATTAACGAACGCACCTGCAGTTTTCATGGATCTAATGAACAGAGTGTGCAAGCCTTACCTGGACAGGTTTGTGATTGTCTTCATCGACGACTTCCTGATCTACTCTAAGAGTCAGGAGGAACACGAGCAGCATTTACGACTTATCTTGGAACTTCTTCGAAAGGAACAACTGTACGCCAAGTTTTCAAAATGCGACTTCTGGCTTCGTGAAGTCCACTTTCTAGGCCATGTGGTAAACAAGGATGGGATTCATGTTGATCCATCCATGGTAGACTCGATCAGGAACTGGCCTGCACCGCGTACACCAACGGAAATACGCCAATTCTTGGGTTTGGCGGGTTATTACAGACGGTTCATCAAAGACTTCTCAAAGATTGCACAGCCGCTTACACTACTGACACAGAAAGGTGTTACTTATCGTTGGGGTAATACACAGGAAGCAGCTTTTCAACACTTAAAGGATAGACTTTGTAGCGCACCTATTCTTTCATTGCCAGAGGGCACAGACGATTTTGTGGTTTATTGCAACGCATCAATATAGGGTCTTGGTTGCGTATTGATGCAACGGGATAAGGTCATTGCTTACGCTTCACGCCAACTTAAGATCCACGAACGAAATTACACTACACATGATTTAGAGCTGGGAGCGGTCGTTTTTGCGCTTAAGATATAGCGACATTACCTGTACGGTACCAAGTGCACTATCTACACCGATCACAGGAGTCTCGAGCATATCTTCAAGCAGAAGGAATTGAACATGCGTCAACGTCGATGGGTCGAACTACTGAATGATTACGAATGTGCCATCAAGTACCATCCAGGCAAAGCCAATGTTGTGGCTGACGCTCTCAGCCGAAAGGATACGGCACCTAGACGCGTACGAGCACTACAACTTACTATTCAGTCTAGTCTTCCTGCACAGATACGAGATGCTCAGGTAGAAGCATTGAAACCAGAAAACGTCAGGGCTGAAGCCCTACGTGGCTCAAGACAACGATTAGAACAAAAGGAAGACGGCGCCTATTATGTAACGGGGCGTATCTGGGTCCCACTCTATGGCAACTTACGAGAACTTGTGATGGATGAAGCACACAAGTCTCGCTACTCGGTACATCCAGGTTCGGATAAAATGTACCACGATCTCAGAACTACGTATTGGTGGCCTAGCATGAAAGCCCACATAGCAACTTACGTCGGCATGTGTTTGACTTGTGCGAGAGTCAAGACGGAATATCAGAAACCACCAGGCCTACTTCAGCAACCAAAGATAGCACGATGGAAATGGGAGGAAATTTCCATGGATTTTGTTACTGGCCTGCCTAGATCACAGCGTGGTAACGATACTATTTCCATGGATTTTGTTACTGGCCTGCACACTTCTTGGCTATCAAGGAAACATACAAGTTCTCTACTTTAGCAGACATCTACTTGAAAGAAGTGGTTTCTAGGCACGGAGTGCCAACCTCTATTATCTCAGATCGTGATGCACGATTCACTTCAGAACTGTGGCAAGCAATGCACAAAACTTTTGGCTCACGATTAGACATGAGAACAGCTTATCACCCTCAGACGGATGGGCAGTCTGAGCGCACTATCCAGACTCCCGAAGACATGCTTCAGGCATGTGTTATCGATTTCGACAATGGCTGGGAAAAACATCTCCCGTTAGTGGAGTTCTCGTACAACAACAGCTACCACACCAGTATTCAAGCCGCCCCATTCGAGGCACTTTACGGGCGAAAATGCCGATCAGCCCTCTGTTGGGCAGAGGTGGGCGATAGTCAAATCACAGGTCCAGAGACTTGTAGTTGATGCTACTGAAAGGATTGCACAGATACGACAACGCATGGCGGCAGCTCGCGACCGTCAGAAAAGCTACGCAGATAAGCGTAGGAAACCACTCGAGTTCCAGATAGGGGATCGAGTGCTACTCAAAGTCTCACCCTGGAAGGGTGTAGTTCGGTTTGGTAAACGAGGCAAACTCAATCCGCGGTATGTCTGACTGTTCGAAATTATAGAAAGAATAGGCAAAGTGGCCTACAAACTGAACCTACCAGCAGAACTCGGTGCAGTTCACAACGTTTTCCACGTGTCGAATCTGAAGAAGTGTCTGTCAGATGAGACCCTCATAGTCCCTTTGAAGGAACTCACTATCGACGAACAGTTACATTTCGTCGAGGAACCTGTTGAAATCACGGACCGGGATGTTAAGGTCCTCAAGAACACCAGAATACCTCTTGTTCGAGTTCGTTGGAACTCCCGTCGTGGCCCAGAGTATACCTGGGAACGAGAAGATCAAATGGAACTCAAATATCCCCAGTTGTTCGAAAACAATGCAACTACTACTACTGAGGCTGAAGCTACAACAGAATTTCGGGACGAAATTCCAAATCAACGGGGGGATGATGTGACACCCCAGGAAAACCAATAAACGATACACTCAACTAGCTTCCTCAGTGACCGCATGCTAAATTTCGGGACGAAATTTCTTTCAAGTTGGGGATAATGTGACAACTCGAGTTTCCAAGATTCCTTATTCCCATTTATTGCATGTTAACTGTTTAATTGTTTACTTACATGACTTATTGCTTTGTAATTGTATACGTTGGATTGTATGAACTATATGCTGAGATGTTGATTTGATGTGTTATCCATCCAATGTGATCAAAGTTTTTATCATGAATACTGTTGAAAAACTTAAACGATTAGACTTGAACAACCCGACGAAACACAAGTGTGTTTCGCCATAACCCACACGACGAAACAGGTGTGTGTCGTCACACACATCTCGACGAAACAAGCTGTTTCGCCGGCCCACGATTCGCCGAAGCCCATTAAGGGCCCATTACGCTGTTTCGTGTATATCTACGTGAAACGGGTTCAGTTTCACACCTTTGACAATCTGAAACCCTAGAACTCTCTCCCAAGTGTGACGGCAGCTGTGTGTGTTTCCCCAAGCCCCTTTAGCGATCACCCCATCGTTCCATCTATCTCGGTTAGTGCGTGTTCGTTAAATCGGTTTCATGATGCTTTGATTTCTCGATACATGTTTGTGTATATGCTTGCCTGATTTCTAGAATAGATGTGATTATATGAGTATGGTGATCTTGATGTCGTTAGGCATGATTAATCGGTTACATAACTTTCTGCGAAACATGATGCTGATTAGGGTTCTATGAGTCTTATGTATTATAATCCGTCGCACGTCTGATTTAAACCGTGTAGAACGTAACCATATGATTGTTCTTTGAAACAACAGATCTAAACTATATTAATCGTATAGATACATAATGATTTTGTGGATTACATGTCTGTTTAGTAACTGTTATGCAAAGAATACATGTTATATCTGTGCTGATCAATGATTTACACCATGTGTGATAACTGATTGTTTGAGATTAGTGTAAAACGGCTGAACTGGTGATTACGGTTTCTGTGATTTACTGTTTAGTCGACGTAACTGACATCCGGACGAAACACTTAGCGACGAAACAAACATGACGAAACAAAATGTGTTTCGCCGAGACCAATTACAACGAAACAAACTTGACGAATCAAGTGTGTTTCGCCGAGGACATCACGACGAAACCCAGGGTGTTTCGTCGAAGGGGATTCACGCGAAACAAGGGTGTTTCGCCGAATGGGTAATCTGCACCGTAACATAGTTTAAATCTGTTAAGACTTAACTGGCTTCACTAACTGCTGTTAGATGATACACATGACTTGTACGAACTTGACTAAGTGCCTTGTATTATTCGTGATTTCTGATTGATATCACAGTGATCGTATATGTATACGTGAATTTCATGAATATAAACTGATTATGTATACGTGTGTACTCTAGGACTTGATTGATTATTTGTGAGCACATCCCTTAGCATACCGAGCAAACCAAGGTGAGTTCACACTCTTACCAAGGCATGGGATTCCCGGGGTAGGGAATGGGATTGAATGATTACTTGCACTTACATTGTTATTGGGAATTACGGATCACTGACCGCGTTAGGGGAAGGTCAATTATAGATACTGCTAGACTAGTGATACAAATACTAATCTTCGCAAACATGCCTGGAGGGCCGCGATACAAGTATATACGATACATGGTTTACTAAACAAACATACGATTTACGAAACGAACACTATAACTAAACAACCAACTATGAACTCGCTCAACTAGTTGTTGACTCTCTGTTACATGCCTTGCAGGTCGTTAGGTACACATGGAGCTTGCACAGGGAGGCGCGGTCGTTGTGGACATGGATCATGGATGCGTTGTTAAACATTTATAACATTTCAAACTTTATACTTATGTTGGGTTTACATCTATGCTTCCGCTAAACATTGAAAATACTTATGTTTTGAACACCTTTCATATTGGTTTGGTTGAATTACATTTACTATTTACATTGTTCAATATGATTGGTGGCTTGATCCTGGTCATGTCACGTCTCCATGCGGTGATACTACCCGTGTGGATTTTGGGGGTGTGACATTCTTGTACTGAACTTTGATCTAGAGCATCTTGCTCTAGTCTGTTTGTCTTGTTGTTTTTATAATATGCCGCCTTTTAAAAAAAAGCTGTTCACTTTTCTAAATTTTGCTTAGGAAGTACGTTCACTTTTCTTTTCTTTTTTTTTCTAACGGCAAATTTGGATCACTTACGGACCACTGGAGTATCATCGTGCCACCAGCGGAACCACCCGATCATATCCATCTCCACTAGGCATAATACCTATACACCAATTCAGTAGGAAACCCAATAAATATGGGAAAACCTCCCTTGTGGGAATCAAACTCAAGACCTATAGGTCTTAAAGTCTTATCCCACCACCAAAGTGCCACTAGGTTATAAAGCCATGGACCGTTCACTTTTCTAGTAGTAAGGTATGATAAGAGAAATTTAAGTTTAATATACAAGTTTTTAATCAAAGGTATTTACGCAGTTTTAGGATAGCTATATTTCTTTATTATAATGACTTGACATGATTAGACAAACTTATCGCCAAAACATAAGTACATATTTTTAAATCAATAAAAATAATAGTTTCATAATTTATAGGGATGGTAAAAATATCCAATACTGGCAGGTATACTCGAAACTCGACACAAATGAGATAGTATATATGATACCTGACAGACATTGGGTTGGGTATGAGATTAGTTTTAAAATTTTTCACGGTTATTGGTCGGGTATTAGATTAGGTGATACCCGATCCGATTACCTGAAATCACATACCCGTTTACTAGAACTATATACCCAATCATATACCCGGATTTTTTAATTTATATTTTTATTTTCTATTAACCCTTGCCTATTAGTGATTTATTTTAGTGTGTACATAATGTGAAAAAAATAATTTTCTTTTAGTATATGTATTTGATAATAATATTTATATTTTGTATGTTGTGAAATATATACATATAAGTGTATAAGTATTATAAAGTTATTATTAATTTATGATAAAACTTGTTTTAATTTATAATAGTTGTTGTATAAATAAAATATATAATAACTATAATAGTAAAAAGAATGTATTAGGAAACCCCAACGTATATCTTTTAATAAATTAATGGGTATACCCGATATTCGCGGGTATACCCGATACCCGATGGGTAATTACCCAACAAATACTCGATGGGTATTGAGTTAGGTATGAGACACGATTTTACAAGTAGGTATGGGTATGTAATTACCAATACCCGACTCAAACCAAACCCATTATCATCTTTAATAATTTCCCTATATAATTTGCTAACTTTCTCACTTGACACACGTTTACTATTCAAATTTTTTTTTTGATTGGTACAAACAATCTTCACTCTCTATTTCACACACATTTGCTTGATACTAAATTTCTTATTTATATAAATGACAATTTATTTATTTATTTTATTGTCTTTGTTATATTTTATAATTTAATACATAAACTTATTTTTTTATGAAATACAATTTGTTAATTTTGTATCTATATATTTATCATTTGTTCTTGTAATTTTGTATCTATATATTTATTAAGTTGTGTGATTATATCCGGTTCTTAATGCGGTTTGACTAGTCTAAACCAATCTAAGGAGTAAATTACAAGTTTTGTCCTTTATGTTTGTCCCAAATTTTAGGCATTGTCCTTTACCTTTAAAATTGATAAATTTTGTACTTAGTGTTTCAAAATCCTGCACCTTATGCCCTTTAGGGCAAACTCAGTTAGATTTTTTGGTTAAATTTGGTCATGTGCAAGGCACATGAGGGTAGCATTATCTTTTCACATCCTAATTTATAAATGATTTTTAGAAAACAAATAAAACATAGCCTATCACCTGCCACCACCACCTTCCACCCTCACCTACCGCCGACCACCACCACCTCTGTAACACCTCGAATTTTTGTGTCCAATGATGTGTTAACACGTGTCATTTGATTACACGTGGCATTGATATTAAATAAAGGACTAATTTTGACAAACCTTGAATGTATGTAAATTCGAGGGTTATAGATGTCAAGCAAGGGTAAATATACTGTATGGTAACCCTAAATGGTGCTTGTACCTTCAAACGAATGAATCATGGATCGTACGGAAGCGAAACGCGGAAGAAAGTGAGAGATTACAAGCTACCGGGGTTAACTGTGTCAACATGTTTAATTATACCTCTGAGTGACCCTTTAACGCTCCCGAGGCTTTGTAACAGTATTATACGCTCACTAGAAAATACTGTATAAATTCCGCGAAGTTCCGTTTTAAAACGAGAAAGTTAGGATCGAATTCGTATGAGAAGGGTTAAAAGTGTCAACAATGAAAGTTAAGGCTTTCTGAATAATTAATAAACTAACCGGGGACTTAATAATGCGGGTAAATAACACAAGGCCGTTAATTGTAATTAACCGAGGGCCAAACCGCAAAGTTACCCCTTCAAACCCGAAAGGTCAGGTTAATAATTACGAAAGATTTCGTTATTAATTACCAGGATTTCGTAATGATTATAAAAGATTTTAAAAACCTGAGAATCAAGCCTCTCGCGACCCGCTTTGTGTTTTGGGTTAAGTGGAGGCGGGCCGCGAGCCACCTCCTTTACGCGCCTGAAGTTTGAATCTCAGGCGACCCGCGTACAAATGCATGGAAACTCCCATGCGGGCCACATTGGACGCCCAGATGCAAAAAGTTTGTATTTTCTTGCCTTTTGAGCTTGTGAATGATCAAAACGCCAATAAAAGAGGCATGGGCACCCCCTACTCAACCCATAGCTCTATGGGACACCTGCCCATCGTCCATGATCAGTGTAGGGTGTTGTGTGATGATCTTGGGTGCCTTGTTGCACTATAAATAGACATGTTATGCTCATAACTTCATCACAACTCAAACACTCAACTACTGATCATTCTAAAGCTCTCAAGCATTCCTCTCTGTTCCCTAATCAAGACCCAACTTCTGTGAGTCGTTCAAATCCATTTTGGTCTTGTATTTCCATAGATTTAGCTTATAAACCCAACCGTCGTAACTAACGGTTGTTATAGCGATAATTCACAAATGGTCCAGTGAATTATCGGATCAAAAGTAGTTATGAGTTGGTATTTATGTGGGTAATAAACCCCTAAAAGGGTTCCCTCTGATCACCACTCTAACTATGTCAAATGTCGAGTCAAACGTGCACTTAAAAAGTCAACAGAAAGCTATTTTGCCGTTTTATACATAATCTGTAATGTATATGCTAGGAAACCTGTTTTGGCACTCATAAAACATGATATTAAGTATAAAAACTTGTTTACGCTCGTTTGAATCGACCATTTGCTATATTAACCCGGTTCGGAGCCGAATGTCGCAAAAGTTTGACTTTTGCTTTGACTTCAGTTCTGACCCGTTTTAGTGAGGTATAGATATGCCTTGGGACTCTCTTAGGACCAGGTTACATGGTGGTATAAGCCTCTGTGACCGGTTCATGATTTGTCCGAGTCTTTTACGCATTTTCGTTAATCGCCTAAAAGTTGACCGTAACGGCCTTTTAAAAATAAAACGAGTATTTCGGACACGTGAACGGACCATAACCTTGCTTACTAAATTATAAGCATGTCCTTAAAAGTTTCACGTCAATCCGAGGTCTAGAATGAGAGTTATGCTAAATAGCGCATTTATAAGAAACTTTTGTAATAAACGGCGCAATTAGCATAACCCCTATCTAAACCAAGTTTCCGTCACCAAAACTTTTACCCACTGTTATAAATTAATATTTTGGGAATTTTAAAGATTTTTAATAATTTTTACCTTGCTCATAACCTGCGGTTATGTCTACGGTTCGGTAAATACCGAATATGCCCTTTTCGGCCAAAACTTAAGTTCTACAAGGTCTTTTGACCCGATTCCAGTTGCTACTGATTTTGAAATAATAAATAAAGTATTTTAGACTTTATAAACTGTTCGGGAAACTCAGATTTCCTGTAGAACTCGAAAAGCCCTTTAAAAGTCTTTAAAATGACCGGAAAGCACCTACGGGGCATAATATTAACTTAAACTCGTTACGGGCATCACGGAAGGTATCCTACTGATACCACAACCTCCTTAAGGCATATTGACTTAGGAAATAAGCGTAAGACTCTCATGGTTAACCGTTTCGCCTATTGCGCGCACGGTTCGGCGTATGAAACTAGTTTTCATAAATTAGCCGATACGGGTCAAATTATATTATTTGGACCCCAAAATCCAGAGTGTGAACCTTGAACCCATATAAAACAAGTCTCTGAACTTGTTTGGGGCAGAATCACATTCCATTCTCGGTTTTCGCCTTTTCGCGTGATTAAACCATATTTATATTCCGGAACCAACCGGTCTAGGCTACGGCCAATATAAAGACCCGTTAGGATTCTAAGAGGTTAATTAAAACCTTAGTTCCAGATTAGGAACCCCAGTAAAAGCTATCGGTGATTTAATCAAATTAAGGAATATACTTGCAAAGGTAAATACTTTTAACTTATTTCCCCTATACGGGCTTGGGATACGGTATAATATTTACCGCTTGATTGAGCATCATATCTTCCATCGCTTAGGTGGTTAATTAAATATTATGATCGGCTCATTTAAACAGTTTTGTTTCTTAAAAGCCTTTGGGGGGTTAATAACCGTTGTCCCGGATATCCTTGGCATCATTTTACGAAATGGCCACGACCATCGACATCCCGGTGTAGGCGTACACCCGGTATATATTGTCGACATTTAATTAAAAGACGTAGCCGTTGGTTTCTATACTACGGTTTTATGCAATGTGGTGTGTCTATTAATCTTTAACCCGGCACGATCCAGGCTACTGAACGCATAAAAGAACATGTAATACGTTCACAAGATTTTAATAATTTTCCCAAGTTATAAAAGAGTTTGTGCCTTGTGCATTCAAATCAATTTTAATAAACATTTTCAAATGTGTCAGTTGAATGTATTTACCAGTGTAAACTGACGTATTTTCCCCAAAAAGATTAAGTGCAGGTACTATACGAAATTGGCTGGTATTAGCTTCCTAAGCATCACGAATAGTCTCGCAAACTCGGTGCCGTATCTGAATGAACAATATTTTATTATTTTGATCCGCTGTGGATACATTCGACTTCTGTAATACATTTGATATTACAACCAGAGGTTGAAGTATATATTTATCTTTAAGCTTCCGCTGTGCATTTATATAATTGTGTGGTTTGACTATATTGTTGCCAACTACGTCACGGAAATCCCCCACCAGGCCCACCGGTGATACACGTGGAAATCGGGGTGTGACAGGTTGGTATCAGAGCCAACATTGAGTGAATTAAACACTATCCTATTGTGTTTAATCTCAATGACACAATTGCACATACTTGAGTCTAGACAAGAACTTAGGACAAATTCGAATTGTTATTCCAATTTTGTATTTTTCTTTTATTATTGGTATTTAAAGTTTTATAAAGCAGGAAAAATGCCGCCAGTGATATTCCGAGGAAGAGGAAGGGGAAGAAGAGGCAGAGGAGAGATCGTTACTCGTCACGATCACGAAGCCGGACCTTCTGGTACAAGACCTCCTTCAATGACGAGGAGCGAAGAACCACAACGACGAAGAGACCTTTACGAACCTGCGAGGCATTCCACCTCGCACAGCTCGACGCCATCATACCGGCACTCCTTTGGGCCAAATTCAGAGAATGATCCCAACAACCCGCAACCTTCCTTCATACCTCTACAACGTTCGGTATCGCACCGAAATTACGAAGACCCTACTCCATACTTCATAGGTCAGTTTAATCCAGCTGACTACATACAGGAACCTTCAGACTTTGTTCCATTAGGGCCACAAGATCACTTCTCCGAGGACCATATGGATGAAGATACTGATCCAACAGAACCTGCTCGTGGTACGCCCACGCATCCGATAGAAGTCTCTGATGGGTCATCCTTCCATGGCACACCCTATCAGGGACCAGATAGTTTCCAAGCGTTGTTCGACCGACATGAGTGGTACTACACACCACCTCAACAGACATCACAACAACCGCGACATCCACAGGATCCCTCTGAGGATTCACGCTTTGTGGCAGTTACGCCACCACCTTCGCCACCGGCGAAACCAGTAATGCCTGATCCGCCAAGGCGTAGGAGGACAAATGCTCGTATGTCCACACGAGGAGGAGGGGGTATCCACTTCAGCACCCCTCGACACTCTAGTAGTAGCCACTATCCGCCACTACAAGAAGAAGGGCCTTCAAGTCCTATACAGGAGGCGAACTCCGCACCAGCTGCACCAAATTCGCCGCCATTTGGGTATGACCAACCCATACCTGCTTACACGGGTCCAACGGCTTACAATCCGTTCGAACCATCACAAGCACATTACAACTACAATTATGAGCGCGACCCATATGTGGTGTCGGCTAGATATAATGCACGCTACCCTGACGGAGCTCATGGGAACATGGGAGCACCGGACTACTCAGCTCATGGGTATCCAATACCTCCAGACCTCCAGTTCCGCAACAAGCGCCACAACCACGTTTCTCTCCTCCTGAACAGGAAGAGATACTCCATCGACTAGATCGTGTGGAGAGAGAGTTCGAGGAAGAGAAGAAAAGCCACCGAGGATTTCTCAAAGGCTTGGCGAACCTACTAAAGGGCAAAAAGAAGAAACGTGACCACTAGCCCCTAATAGTTGTACTAATTTCTATTTTGAAATAAGTCCCTGCGTGGACACTTATCGTATTTCAGTCCCTACGTGGACTTATCTTTTAGTCCTTGCATGGACCCTTATTTTATGTTAGTCCCTGCGTGGACTTGTCACTTATTTTAAACCTCTATGGAGGTATGTACTATTTGAAAGACCCATTTAGGGTAATATGTGATTGTATTTGAGATTATGGAATGTATGTTATGAGTTTTGTTTTAATATGTATGAAATAAATCAAAACCATTCCTTTTAAATTGATCTGCCTAAATAAAGAATCTTACGAGTGAAACCTAGCCTGGTGTCTTTTAAGATCCGGCCAAGATGGTAGGACTTAATTAAAAGATTCAGATTCCCTGTTAACCGCTGCAAGCATGTTAACAATCATGGCAGATGTGATTCGTTAAAATCACGCGGGTCATTATTATACAATAATCCTTTAAGGATTTCAAAACCCAACTAAATGATTTATAAATCATGGGTTAAATCATCAATAGAGATGATCACTTATTAAAACATCCATTAAGTGATGTAGTGCCTACGGGCCAACCATATTAAAACATCCATTAGAGGTGTAGTGCCTATGGGCCGTAATAATTGTCTTATAAGGACAAAAGACAATGGTGGTCTATGACTCCCTGTCAGAAAGAGATAAAGGAACTACGGTTCAAATCTCTAAGCCTTTGATTCTCTGAAATCTCGGCTAATATTATAAAACATCCTCGTGATTAGGCTTTATACCGCCAATATTATTGATATAGCTAAAATAGGATATATTCAAATCCTAAGATTTAATGAGTAATAAGTTAACCAAATATGGTCTCTGTTACCATGGTTGACAAATTGTCATAAAAGACAATTATATAATAATCTCCTGAATAAAAATTTTGTTATCTTCTGTAACAGATTCAAGTTACAATGGCGGATCCCAATGGAGAGAACAGCCATACAAATGAAGATGACTACGACAATGCGCCAGTGCATCTGACAGGCGCACAGTTAAAGGCTCTAATTGACAATGTTGTTCAGGCAGCTCTGGATCGTCAATATACTGAGTCCCAAGGCAGAACCGTATCAAAACCACCCTCCAAACCAAAGTCACAATCCAAACCACTCTCCAAACCCAAGAAAGATGACGATAATCACTCGTCCACTGAGAATAGTATTCATCGTGAACGAGAATATACTGATGCGTCCGGTGCCAAGGGTTGCACCTACAAGTACTTCGTGTCTTGTAAGCCCCGGGAATTCACAGGGGAAAAGGGTGCTATTGATTGTATCACCTGGCTGGATGAGATGGACACTATTCTGGACATCAGTGGGTGCGCAGAGAAGGATGTGGTGAAGTTTGTGTCCCAGTCATTTAAGGGCGAGGCCCTGGCATGGTGGAGAGCGTTGGTGCAGGCATCAGGTAAGTCTGCTTTATACAAGATGACATGGGAGGAATTTATTGCTCTCATTAAGGAAAACTACTGCCCTCAGCATGAGGTTGAGAAGATCGAGGCTCACTTTGTGTCACTGGTGATGACGAACCTGGACTGCCAGGCTTATTTGACGAGCTTCAATACGATGTCTCGCCTGGTTCCGTACCTTGTGACACCAGAATCTAGAAGAATCGCCCGTTTCATTGGGGGCTTGGAGCCTGCGATAAAGGCGAGTGTGAAGGCCTCTCGGCCGACGACCTTCAGGTCAGTTACTGACCTCTCCTTGTCTCTCACTTTAGATGCTGTCCGTCTGAGGACGCTAAGGAGCAAGGAGGCTGAGAAGAGGAAACGTGAGGATGATACCTCACGAAGGTCAGGAAAGAAGCACCGTGGAAACGGTGATGGCAAAAGAGGGTCGGAGACGAAGAAAGATGGGCAAACTGGTGAAAGACCCAACTGCAAAATCTGCAAGAAACCCCACTCTGGGAAATGTAGGTTTGGGTCAAATTCACAGTCCCAGCCAAAGTCTTTTGCCTGTGGACTATGCAAGTCCAAGGACCATAAGACGGTGGACTGCAAGAAAATCAAGGATGCAACATGCTATGGTTGCAATGAAAAGGGGCATATCAAGAGCAACTGCCCTAAGAATGCCAGGAAACTGGAGGAGAACAAGAAGACGAATACGAGAGTCTTCTGCATGGATGCAAAGGAAGCTGTGCTGAACGACAATGTGCTTACAGGTACTTTTCTCGTAAATAATATATTTGCAAGAGTACTTTTCGATTCAGGCGCCGATAAATCGTTTGTAGACCAAAAGTTTTGCAAACTATTGAATATGCCGATCAAAACCCTAGATATGAAATACGAGGTAGAATTAGCAGACGGCACGATAGAAACCGTCTCCACTGTTCTAGAGGGATGTGAAATGTCCATTAAGAACCATTCTTTTCCTCTATCTCTACTTCCCTTCAAACTAGCGGGTTTCGACATAGTTCGAGGCATGGACTGGTTATCCCGTAATCAGGCCCAAATCATTTGCGGCAAGAGGCATATAGTGCTAAAGACCCCGAGTGGTGAATCGCTTACCATTCGAGGAGACACGCAGTATGGACTGCCCGAAGATGTGTCTATGCTCAAGGCTTCTAGGTGTTTGAACAGAGGCTGTGTAATTTACATGGCTCAGGTGATAATTAAAGAACCTAAGCCGAAGATCGAGGATCTTCCTGTCATTTATGAATATCCCGAGGTTTTTCCTGAAGAACTACCTGGTTTACCACCAGATAGACAAGTGGAATTCAGAATAGATATCATACCAGGAGCAGCTCCTATAGCTAGAGCACCTTACAGGCTAGCTCCTACTGAAATGAAGGAACTGAGAACCCAGTTGGATGAATTGTTGGCAAAAGGTTTTATCAGACCTAGTTCGTCTCCCTGGGGAGCACCTGTCCTATTTGTAAAGAAGAAGGACGGATCGATGCGGTTGTGCATCGATTACCGTGAGCTGAACAAAGTTACCATAAAGAATAGATATCCTTTGCCAAGGATCGACGATCTGTTCGATCAGCTGCAAGGAGCGAGCTACTTCTCAAAGATCGACTTAAGGTCGGGCTATCATCAGCTAAGGGTCAGAGATGAAGATGTACATAAGACAGCATTTAGGACTCGCTATGGTCATTACGAGTTCCTAGTGATGCCTTTTGGGCTCACAAATGCACCGGCTGCGTTCATGGATCTCATGAATCGCGTCTGCAAGCCGTATTTGGACAAATTTGTCACAGTCTTCATCGACGATATCCTTATATATTCCAAGAACCAAGCTGACCACGAGAAGCACCTCCGTTGCATTCTCGAATTACTACAGCGTGAGAAACTCTACGCCAAATTCCCGAAATGTGAATTCTGGCTACGAGAGGTTCAGTTTTTAGGTCACGTTGTGAGTGAGCGTGGTATCCAAGTGGATCCCGCTAAGGTAGAGGCGGTCATGAACTGGCAAGAGCCAAAGACGCCTACCGAAATTCGTAGTTTCCTGGGATTGGCAGGATACTACAGGAGGTTTATTGAAAATTTTTCGAGGATTGATGCACCCTTAACCTCCCTAACCAAGAAGAAGGAAAAGTTTATTTGGGGCCCAAAGCAGCAAGAGTCCTTCGAAGTTCTAAAGCAGAAGCTAAGCAACGCACCTGTGTTGACATTACCGGAAGGTACAGACGAATTCCTAGTTTACTGCGATGCATCACACACAGGCATGGGGTGTGTGCTTATGCAGAAGGGCAAGGTGATTGCCTATGCTTCAAGGCAATTAAAGGTGCACGAAAAGAATTACACCACCCATGACTTGGAGTTGGGTGCCGTTGTATTTGCACTGAAATTGTGGAGGCATTACCTTTATGGTATTAAATTTGTGATTTATTGCCGTTGGATGGAAACCTTGAATGACTATGATTGCGAGATCAGGTACCATCCCGGCAAGGCGAATGTAGTCGCTGATGCCCTGAGCAGAAAAGAAAGGGTAAAACCTATTCGAATCAATGCCAAGAGCATTGAGGTCAAGAACAATTTAATTGAAAGGATATTAGCTGCACAGCGAGAGGCTGTGTTGGAAGCTAATTATCCTAATGAAAAGTTAGGAGTAACTGAAGAACAGTTGACTCTTAGCAAGGATGGAATCCTTAGATTAAACGGACGAATATGGGTTCCGATTTATGGAGGACTACGAGATGTTATCCTCCAGGAAGCCCATAGTTCCAAATATTCTGTCCATCCTGGTGCAGATAAGATGTATCAAGATTTAAAGGCGAACTATTGGTGGATAGGCTTGAAAAAGTCTGTGGCCGCCCATGTAGCAAAGTGCTTGACTTGTGCTCAAGTCAAAGCCGAGCACCAAAAGCCGTCTGGCTTGCTACAACAGCCTGAGCTTCCCGAGTGGAAGTGGGAATGTGTAACTATGGACTTCATAACCAAGTTACCCAAAACCAGGAAAGGAAACGATACAATATGGGTTATAGTCGATAGGCTGACTAAATCAGCTCATTTTCTACCCATCAAGGAGATGTATAGCTCCGATATGTTAGCCCAACTTTATGTTGATAAGATTGTAGCCTTACACGGCATACCTGTGTCTATTATCTCCGACAGGGATACTAGATACACGTCTCATTTCTGGAAAAGTTTCCAGCAATCTTTGGGCACGCGTTTGAACTTCAGTACGGCTTACCATCCACAGACGGACGGTCAGAGTGAGCGTACCATTCAAACGTTAGAAGACATGCTACGCGCGTGTGCAATCGATTTAGGTGGTAACTGGGATAAGAACCTACCCCTAATCGAATTCTCCTACAATAATAGCTACCATACCAGCATAAAGGCTGCGCCTTTCGAGGCATTATACGGTAGGAAATGTAGATCGCCTGTTTGTTGGGCGGAAGTAGGAGAGGTCCAATTATCAGGACCAGAGATTGTTTTCCAGACAACGGACAAGATTGTCCAGATTCGGGAACGTCTCAAGGCTGCCAGAGATAGGCAGAAAAGTTACGCTGATCCAAAGCGTAAGGATTTTCACTTCGAAGTAGGTGAAAAAGTGTTGCTTAAGGTATCACCCTGGAAGGGGGTGATGCGTTTCGGCAAGAAGGGCAAACTGAGTCCGAGGTACATAGGACCTTTTGAGGTCATTGAACGTGTCGGGTCAGTTGCCTATAAGTTGAACTTGCCTGAAGAGCTCAATGGAATTCACAATGTGTTCCACATCTGCAATCTCAAAAAGTGCTTCGCCGATGAATCATTGGTGATTCCACACACAGATGTGCATATAGATGAGAGCTTAAAGTTTGTAGAAAAACCTTTGTCGATTGAAGATCGACAGGTGAAGAAGCTTCGAAGAAAGCACGTACCGATTGTAAAAGTCAAATGGGATGCTCGTAGAGGTCCCGAATATACGTAGGAAGTCGAAGCCACAATGAAAGAAAAATACCCCTATTTATTTGAGTAAATCTCGGGTCGAGATTTATTTTAAGGGGGTGAGGATGTAACACCTCGAATTTTTGTGTCCAATGATGTGTTAACACGTGTCATTTGATTACACGTGGCATTGATATTAAATAAAGGACTAATTTTGACAAACCTTGAATGTATGTAAATTCGAGGGTTATAGATGTCAAGCAAGGGTAAATATACTGTATGGTAACCCTAAATGGTGCTTGTACCTTCAAACGAATGAATCATGGATCGTACGGAAGCGAAACGCGGAAGAAAGTGAGAGATTACAAGCTACCGGGGTTAACTGTGTCAACATGTTTAATTATACCTCTGAGTGACCCTCTAACGCTCCCGAGGCTTTGTAACAGTATTATACGCTCACTAGAAAATACTGTATAAATTCCACGAAGTTCCGTTTTAAAACGAGAAAGTTTGGATCGAATTCGTATGAGAAGGGTTAAAAGCGTCAACAATGAAAGTTAAGGCTTTCTGAATAATTAATAAACTAACCGGGGACTTAATAATGCGGGTAAATAACACAAGGCCCTTAATTGTAATTAACCGAGGGCCAAACCGCAAAGTTACCCCTTCAAACCCGAAAGGTCAGGTTAATAATTACGAAAGATTTCGTTATTAATTACCAGGATTTCGTAATGATTATAAAAGATTTTAAAAACCTGAGAATCAAGCCTCTCGCGACCCGCTTTGTGTTTTGGGTTAAGTGGAGGCGGGCCGCGAGCCACCTCCTTTACGCGCCTGAAGTTTGAATCTCAGGCGACCCGCGTACAAATGCATGGAAACTCCCATGCGGGCCGCATTGGACGCCCAGATGCAAAAAGTTTGTATTTTCTTGCCTTTTGAGCTTGTGAATGATCAAAACGCCAATAAAAGAGGCATGGGCACCCCCTACTCAACCCATAGCTCTATGGGACACCTGCCCATCATCCATGATCAGTGTAGGGTGTTGTGTGATGATCTTGGGTGCCTTGTTGCACTATAAATAGACATGTTATGCTCATAACTTCATCACAACTCAAACACTCAACTACTGATCATTCTAAAGCTCTTAAGCATTCCTCTCTGTTCCCTAATCAAGACCCAACTTCTGTGAGTCGTTCAAATCCATTTTGGTCTTGTATTTCCATAGATTTAGCTTATAAACCCAACCGTCGTAACTAACGGTTGTTATAGCGATAATTCACAAATGGTCCAGTGAATTGTCGGATCAAAAGTAGTTATGAGTTGGTATTTATGTGGGTAATAAACCCCTAAAAGGGTTCCCTCTGATCACCACTCTAACTATGTCAAATGTCGAGTCAAACGTGCACTTAAAAAGTCAACAGAAAGCTATTTTGCCGTTTTATACATAATCTATAATGTATATGCTATGAAACCTGTTTTGGCACTCATAAAACATGATATTAAGTATAAAAACTTGTTTACGCTCGTTTGAATCGACCATTTGCTATATTAACCCGGTTCGGAGCCGAATGTCGCAAAAGTTTGACTTTTGCTTTGACTTCAGTTCTGACCCGTTTTAGTGAGGTATAGATATGCCTTAGGACTCTCTTAGGACCAGGTTACATGGTGGTATAAGCCTCTGTGACCGGTTCATGATTTGTCCGAGTCTTTTACGCATTTTCGTTAATCGCCTAAAAGTTGACCGTAACGGCCTTTTAAAAATAAAACGAGTATTTCGGACACGTGAACGGACCATAACCTTGCTTACTAAAGTATAAGCATGTCCTTAAAAGTTTCACGTCAATCCGAGGTCTAGAATGAGAGTTATGCTAAATAGCGCATTTATAAGAAACTTTTGTAATAAACGGCGCAATTAGCATAACCCCTATCTAAACCAAGTTTCCGTCACCAAAACTTTTACCCACTGTTATAAATTAATATTTTGGGAATTTTAAAGATTTTTAATAATTTTTACCTTGCTCATAACCTGCGGTTATGGCTACGGTTCGGTAAATACCGAATATGCCCTTTTCGGCCAAAACTTAAGTTCTACAAGGTCTTTTGACCCGATTCCAGTTGCTACTGATTTTGAAATAATAAATAAAGTATTTTAGACTTTATAAACTGTTCGGGAAACTCAGATTTGCTGTAGAATTCGAAAAGCCCTTTAAAAGTCTTTAAAATGACCGAAAAGCCCCTACGGGGCATAATATTAACTTAAATTCGTTACGGGCATCACGGAAGGTATCCTACTGATACCACAACCTCCTTAAGGCATATTGACTTAGGAAATAAGCGTAAGACTCTCATGGTTAACCGTTTCGCCTATTGCGCGCACGGTTCGGCGTATGAAACTAGTTTTCATAAATTAGCCGATACGGGTCAAATTATATTATTTGGACCCCAAAATCCAGAGTGTGAACCTTGAACCCAAATAAAACAAGTCTCTGAACTTGTTTGGGGCAGAATCACATTCCATTCTCGGTTTTCGCCTTTTCGCGCGATTAAACCATATTTATATTCCGGAACCAACCGGTCTAGGCTACGGCCAATATAAAGACCCGTTAGGATTCTAAGAGGTTAATTAAAACCTTCGTTCCAGATTAGGAGCCCCAGTAAAAGCTATCGGTGATTTAATCAAATTAAGGAATATACTTGCAAAGGTAAATACTTTTAACTTATTTCCCCTGTACGGGCTTGGGATACGGTATAATATTTACCGTTTGATTGAGCATCATATCTTCCATCGCTTAGGTGGTTAATTAAATATTATGATCGGCTCATTTAAACAGTTTTGTTTCTTAAAAGCCTTTGGGGGGTTAATGACCGTTGTCCCGGATATCCTTGGCATCATTTTACGAAATGGCCACGACCATCGACATCCCGGTGTAGGCGTACACCCGGTATATATTGTCGACATTTAATTAAAAGACGTAGCCGTTGGTTTCTATACTACGGTTTTATGCAATGTGGTGTGTCTATTAATCTTTAACCCAGCACGATCCGGGCTACTGAACGCATAAAAGAACATGTAATACGTTCACAAGATTTTAATAATTTTCCCAAGTTATAAAAGAGTTTGTGCCTTGTGCATTCAAATTAATTTTAATAAACATTTTCAAATGTGTCAGTTGAATGTATTTACCAGTGTAGACTGACGTATTTTTCCCAAAAAGATTAAGTGCAGGTACTATACGAAATTGGCTGGTATTAGCTTCCTAAGCATCACGAATAGTCTCGCAAACTCGGTGCCGTATCTGAATGAACAATATTTTATTATTTTGATCCGTTGTGGATACATTCGACTTCTGTAATACATTTGATATTACAACCAGAGGTTGAAGTATATATTTATCTTTAAGCTTCCGCTGTGCATTTATATAATTGTGTGGTTTGACTATATTGTTGCCAACTACGTCACGGAAATCCCCCACCGGGCCCACCGGTGATACACGTGGAAATCGGGGTGTGACAACCTCCCACCCTCACCTGCCGCCGACCACCCACTATCTCCACCATCGCCTGACCCACCATCACCACTCACTCCACCGTCTCCAACATCACCATCAACATCCACCCCTTCGATCCACCATCACCAAAAACCAAAAACATTCAGCAATTACTAAAACCGGCATAAATTACACAATTGTTGATCCAGATTCAACATTAACATTCATCAATTACTTACCCAAACCTTGCAATTTGAATTTTTTTCCAGCCAAATCAGCAAATCTGCAACCACTACCCTATCCCCACCGGAACCCTAACCTTGCAATCAACCCAAATCAACAACCACTACCCCATCCACCATCACAACCCTCTCTGTGTATCAAATCAGGCTGCCAATAGTCGTCGTAGAAGTGGGAGGAGCAGAGCGACGACTGTGGTAAGGTCACACACCGCCACCGCATTGACGGAAGAGCACACCGTCATGACACACACCGCCACCGCATTCTTCCCCTCTTTTCACTCCAACCACTGTTTACCCCCTCCCTTCCCGCCGGAACCCTAACCCGTTACCACCGCCGTAACCCTTCCAGGCTGAAAAACGAAGGCCGTCACCCAAAGTCGGCCCTCTTCTCCGATCTTCTCTCTTCGTTTAATCTCTCTCTCTCTCTCTCTCTCTCTCTCTATCTTTCTCTCTCTATCTCCAGGCTGCAAAATCGAAGGAAGAAACTAAGAAATTGGAGCACTTTCTTGAAGAAACATTCCAGTTACAGAGATACATAGTTGCAACAGGGTAGAAATTGATGGAGATACAATCCAAGATTGTTTCTGGTTTTGATGGTGTTGAAGATGATGCTAGTTTTGACATAAAGAAATTTGTTGGATCTGGATCTATAAATTGGGGTATTAAAAGGTGGGAAAGACAAGTGAGGAGGTGAAAAGACGATGCTACCCTCATGTGCTTTGCACATGACCAAATTTAACCAAAAATTCTAACTGAGTTTGCCCTAAAGGACATAACATGCGGGATTTTGAAACATTAAGTACAAAACTAATCAATTTTAAAGGTAAAGAATAGCGCCTGAAATTTGGGACAAACATAAAGGACAAAACTTGTAATTTACTTCAATCTAAATTTAATAACACTCTTTTGTGGGTTGTGTTCTTATTTTTTGGGGTTTCTCTTTCGGTGTTTAACTTTGGTGAGTTGACACCTGCAGTGTCCGTGTGTGATTTAACGTTTTTACGTCTATTTTTGTTCAGTTTAACAATCCTGTCACAACGTACGGGTTCTAAAAACACTGTTTTTTAAAGAAATAATATTTTAAGCATTTTTTTCCGATCCAGTAAGTTCAACTTCATATAGCCTAAGGTAGATCTAGATAAGTCAACAAACAAGTTCCACTTGCTTGGTTTGGCGCAAGCTGTTATATACTTCATCTTGTTGGTATTGTTTGTGATATCTATGAGCTTTTTGGTAGTTTCTTTTTTTATTTATTTTTATAACTGATTCTAGTGGTTAAAACACTCAAAAAAATCCCATGTTTTTTTTTTCTAATCTTCTCAGGAAAGTTCCTTTCATTGTATAGTACAAAACACATAAGTTCTTCTCCTTGTACACTACAAAGCATAGGAGTATCACTAGCGGCCATATCTGTTGGCATTCCGTTGGTGAATAGGTTACGGACGGAAATCCGCCAGTGAATATGGTTATGGATGGAAATCTGTCGGTGATACTCAATCGAAAATATATCCTTAAGTAATTTGATTAGCAACGGATATCACCGAGGGATCACTGCCGTCTATTCTAAAATTCATTACCTAGGGATTACCAACAAGCCTTTTACCAACGAGTTTCAACGGGTTCCTTTAAGCATTATTATTGAACCTATTAGAGAGATCAACCTCGGTAAATTAATATTAGCTGTATCAAAATTAAATAACTTAATTTTAAGTCCTAAACAAATCAACCATACTAATCTTGCCATAAGTGTAAAAATAAACATATAGATCTATAGATTGAATAGATCGGAACATAAAAACTAAAATTATGTATGCTCTTCATACCTTATAGAGCCGACCGTACAACCAAACGAATAAACACCGTGTTATCCAATCATCTATCCAATTCAGATCCGTCTCCAAACCATGAATCATTCATTGTCAATGGTTTCAAGACGGATATGAATCGAACAGATAATTTGACAAGGAAAAGTATTTTAATTTTGTGATATGTAACAAGTTTGATACAAGAAACCATGAACCAATAGTTTTGGTTTTTATAAGGGGAGATCGTAAGGTGAAGGATAAGATATTGGGGGGCATTTTCTGACAGGTGGAGCGTGCATGATTTGGAAGTAGTAGAAACCCCTTGGCACCCAAACGACGTCGTAGACCGATTAACACGGAGTTTTGTTATTTTCTGGAGTGAGTGTGACTGGTTCAAATTTCAAAATGGATATTATTTATTCTTAAGTTTCATTCTCAGAAGTTTATATAATATATTTCTTACAGTATTTATTAGTAACTTTTTTACATTTATATGTATCATTTTAACTAATGATGAGTTTTGTAGTTTGTGATATTCATAAAGATCAATTCTTACAGATTTCATTATTTGTTTTTGGTAAGTAACTAGACTTGCGCCTGTATAAACCAACTTCACTCCTCCAATGTCTTCTACATGGTTTTTGATGGCCCACGTAACCATCAACTCAGAGCCGTCTTCAAAAATCAAAAAAAAAAAAAAAAAAATGGCCCTGTTCGAGATAAAAAATTTGGGCCTTATTCGCAAATCTTCATATAATATAAACCTATCAATCATTCAATCAAATATATAAATACTAAAAACCCATAGTACTACGATAATTGTTATGAAATAGATAAAACAAATTTGGGCCCTATTCGCAAATCTCCTCGCTGTTGCCGTGCTGCGACTGAATCACTGAAAGTCTGATTCACTGCGAAATTGTGAAATTCCCTAATCTGATCGAATAATGATAGACGTTTTGTTTACAGTTTCCCTCGTCCCAATTCCCTGTGCGATATACTATACTACCTGCGATAGTGCGACGTTTTGTTTCCTTTCCCTGATCTAGCAGACCCTTATTTTTGTTTAGACTAGTCACTTGAGCTTGTTAATTGAGCCATTTTTTAAACTTTTAAACATACTCTTATTTAAAAAACTTTGGGTCTTTTAGCAGGCCCTTATTTATACAAACATTCAGAATTTTTTTAAATATATATATATATATATACATATATATATATATATATATATATATATATATATATAAATTTACAAAATTTTCGGGCCCTATATTGATTTGGGCCCTGATCACAGGCACCTCCTGCACCCCCTGATAGACGGCCCTGCATCAACTGCCCCAGTTGAAAACAGGCTCGTCCTCGAGCTGATGTTGTGGTGGAGCTTCCCCGAAGTTTGGTTCAAGCACCTCAGGTAAGCTTCACATAATAGTGAAACGTGGAAGTCGGGTGGACTTTGAAGGTGTCACTAATCGTAGTCGATAAGCCACTTTGCCAATACATTCCACACTACTAGAAATTTGACATTTTCTAACAAGTTTTTTCGTTACAAATGCGTAGTAAACTCAAGTTTGCTACGCATTTGTAACAAAACCTTGATGTTGGAAAAAGACCCGTCGGAAACTATTTACTACGCATTTACTACGCAATTTTCAACGCATTTCGAACAAAAATATTGCGTCAGAAATTTGTGACGCATTTCCTACGCCATTTCATTTAAAGCTTCATAGTTTTGCAACGCATTTGTGACGGAATACTGAAAAAAAAAATCCAGTTTTTTTTATTTGCTCAAAGATTACAAGAAAATGCATCAAAAGAATTACAAAAACTACTTTAAATTCAATAATCTTCTAATATGTTTAAACCACAAACTAACAATCATTTAACAAACGTCAAAAATCATCAATCTTCTTCTGAATCATCATCATCATTTGCTCCCGCAGCAGAGCATTCAACCTCTCAATAAGCTTCTCCTTCCTCTCTTTGTAAGTTAACTTCTTTAGATTGTACCTAAATCGATAAACAAAACATAAATCGATAAACCCAAACCAAACCAAACCTAAATTATAACAGAACTAGTAAATGCATCCCGCGCTTCGCCACAATTTTCTTGTACATTGCAGGTAAGTTTCAAATCAGTTTATTAATTTCAAGGGTAAATTACATTTTTCGTTCTTTATGTTTGTATCAGATTGCAATGGATGACCTTTAACTACAATAATTACAGTTACCGTCCTTTATTTGTAAAACACTTTACACCTTTCGTCCTTTACCATTAACCTGATTAAAATTTTCAGTTAAGTCATAACACACAAGGGTAGTTTAGTCTTTTTACTGATTTAATTAAAAATAATTTAATAAAAAAACAAAAAAACTAAATATATATTTAAACACAGATTTGAGATCACTCTCTTATCTATCTCTCTAAACCCACCCTTTCTTCCCCAACCAAACCCACCACCACCTACCACCAATAATTCAGGGCTTCGTGGATACAATACCAATAATTCTAGATCTAAAACATTTTCAACTTACACAACCATAAACCACCTTAACATTTCTCAACTTTGTCTTCCACCCAACTGTTAAAATCAAGAACCCTAGATTTCATTTTAGTCCAAATCAGTCAACAATGGATGACATAAACAAGAACCCACACAACCAATCTTCATCTCCACCTGTATTCTCTTCCATATCATGAACATCATGGTTTTTCGGCATTATTCACGGCCGCAAGTTAAACACTTCAACCACATTTGATATAGTTTAATGAAATTGAAGTTATTAATTATTATTTTTATTATTATTCTTGTTCTGTTTTATGGTATTGTTTAATTTGAAGTTAACTTTTTGGGAATTTTGAAGTTTGGTTATTGAGATTGGATCTGTGTTTAAGTTTTGAAATTTGTTTGATTTATGGGTTCTTTTTTCTTTCTTTTAGGTTTTAGGTTGATTTTTCTGGTTTTGAAAGTTTAAAGATTGTTGCCGGTGATGATTTGATTTGTCTATTGTGTGGAAGTTTTTAAACAAAGAACTAAAACTAGCAATCCATTTCTTCTTTGCTCTTTCTATCGTCTCCTCTCGATCTTATGAATATCACAAAGCCACAATAATCATTAAAATACAGAGAGATTGGTTGTTGGTGGTGGTGTTATTTTGGATGATGAAGGGGTGTTGTTCAGGGGGTAGCGGTTTGGATGGATGGAGGTGGCCCTAATCTGGTCAAACGGATTCGGAGACTATGTCGTCGTCGTTCAAACGAATTCAGACTTTTTTGGCATGGTGATTTGGATGGACGGGGGTGGTGGTGTGGCGGATCTGGATGGAGGTGCTTTGACTGATTGAGATAGAGAGGTAGGAGTTTTTTATTTACTTATATATATTTTAAATATAATAGGAAAATTACTAATCTACCCTTAAGTGTAAGGCAAATGCCATATTTAACTGAAAATTTTAACCTGGTTAGAGTTAAAGGACGTACGGTGTAAGGAGTTTTACAAAAAAAAGGACTGTGACTGTAATTATTGAAGTTAAAGGTCATCCATTGCAATCTGATACAAACATAAAGGACGAAAAGTGTAATTTACCCTAATTTCAATCACATATAACAAAAAAATGTATTTTAACCAACACATATACAAAGTACGTATCATGTATTATACCTTTTGGTTGTTCCAAAGTGTTGCTGCTTTCAAATAGCATAAAGAACCTTTCTATCTACGCAACCCGTTTATCATAACACCAGCACGAAAGCCGCATCAAAGAATATTGGACTTGTATTTTGTCTCGTTTACATGATTTAACTTTATTGGTGAATGTTCTTTAGAACCACCAAATAATGTCATCTTCTAGTCGAATACACCATTGTGGCATGTTTACATAATTTAACTTTCTTGGTGAATGTTCTTGAAGGAGAGTTGTCAATCCAGTGAGCGTCCGCAAGAATTCTTATACGTACCCTGTGAAATACATACCTGAGAACATGGGTAAGGAATGGTTTTTGTACACTAAATGGACAAAAAGGGTTTGCAAGTCACTCGTCCCGTAATAAAAATGGACCCATTTTGACAGGTTACACAACCCACCCCATCTTGCGAGTTAAAGGTATCAAAAGAGATGAAAGTAAACCTTGCAGGACATCTTGCTGAACACTTTGTTATATCGAGTTTGCATTAGCGCGAAGTTCCCTTTCGAACGGCAACTATGTAAACCTGCACAACCAACACCTTTTCATATCAACACACGAATTAAGATAACGTGTGATAAACCTAGCTAAAAGTTCTAGAAGTAAAATACACAAGAGTTTGCATAAGCTTTAACCCAAATGTAGGAACGTATGTGAATCCTCATTTGCTCGAACCCGAATAGAACTACCCGTGAAGAATTTTGCTAACCTGACTACTTGCTTCCTGCACAGAATGATTTTTTTTATGTAGGTAACTGGAAATGCGGAAAAAAGAGTAAATAAAAGGGTCCAAACAGCACAGGAAGGCAAACCTGACCATCTTTTCTTCTTTGGGAGTGTGGAAGCCATTGATGAGCACAGTTGTAGCTGTGCCACTTGGGTATGTTAATTTATAGTCTATCATCATAATCTGCATAAATAAATATGTACAAGTCAAGGTGCAAACATAAACTCTTAACAAGAAAAAACTTTATAACTTTTGAAAGTCAACACCCAAAAAAACTAAACTCTAAACTCTAAACTTGAAAAAAACTTTATTTTATTTACAAGTCGAGTTGCACAATTATGTACATCATGAACGGATAAATACCAGTTCCTATTTTTTATCCCCATATGATTAGTAAACATCATCAGTTTCATTTGTAAAGGCTGCTAAACATAATTCGTCCTACGTCTATGATGGCTGCTAGGTCGCTGGAACCGGCTCATGCTTCATTTGCACAGCCTTAGCCTTATGACATCAGATCAATGAACTGGGGTATTGATTAAACTTACCTTGAGCACAGATAAGCTTCTTGTCATTTGAGAAGTCCCTCGCTTCCTTAAGGTTTACAACATGCAGTAAGTGACCTCCAGTTAGTAATTTGATGTATAAAAGCAATGCAAATATAATAAAATCACAAAAGCAGTGTTGAAATTATCCTTAACATGATTCATCAACGTAATCAATGCCAATTGTTTCAAGAATCTGTGCCTCAATGAAATGCCCATCCTAGCCTTCGCCATCACCGGAATCATAACTGTTTGTTTAATCTCCTTAAGCAGTAGTTGCTGATTGCTCATCCGCGCAACACCACCGTGAGCACGGATGTCCGCTGGAACACACCTCATAAATACAACCAAGTAATATCCTAACATCATTAGTTTTATCAAGCAGAGTTCCACTATAATCAAAACTCTCTTCAATTTTAACTCTGGCATGCACTCATCATTGATTATTGCTACTCAGAATTGATGATTTTGTGTTCGTGTTCAGTTATCCTAACAACTGTCACAAAATCAATCTCATCTATCGAACTATTGCTACTCCTTTAAGTCATCTTAGTTAGCAAATATCCAATAAACGATATAAACAGAGCAACAAAACTAATTGCCCTAAATTATGCTATTTGACCACACTATTCTCATCATTTAAACATTAAACCAAATCCATTTGGCAAGGTTCGTAAACTTCTAAACTGAGGTGCTGTGTATGGCATTTAATCAAACACATTGTGTGCAAACAATTAAAAAATCAGATCATAAACAAGCCTTTAATTCGGAAAACAGTTAGATTCATCAATTATTCAAACACAATGACAGACAAATGCCTTATACGAATAACAAAAAAATGACAAGTACTCCATTAACATAAGCCTAATACTCACTTATCGTTCTTCAACAGCCAGATCAATAACAAGCCTTCAATTCGGCAATAATAAGTATTCAATTATTCAAACACGATAACATAATCATAAATAAAGGCCTTAAACAAATAACAACACTAGCGTAATTCACAAATCCTAAATTACAACAACAATCAACAACAATAGGTAACTCAATCAATAAAACCTAACTAGACTACGTACCTATTGACAACCTATTCCTTGTTCTTCAAATTCTCAATTCAACAATCAGATCATAAACAAGCCTTTAGTTGAGCAAAAAAATTCATTCATAAATTGTTCAAACACAGTAACATAACAGTGCTAGTAGAGCTCACGAAGCCTCAATATTATAATAATGAACAACATGCACTCAATCAACAAAACCTAATCATTCGTACGTACAGATCGACTAATTCTTATGTATCGGAGTTGAACACACAAATTGCATGAGGATCCGAATCCATTCTAGATCCAAAATTAACCATTTTTCCAATCGTTTAAGCTCTGTTTTAGTGTACGAATTGATACTGAATGTAAGGTACCTGTAGCCGGAGGAATTCTTCGAAACATAATTGACCGGTGGAGTGATAGATGCGGATTTCTTCGACTGATGATTTATTCGAATAACGTCTCTGTGGCTAGTGATTTAGATGACGAATTGCTGGAATTAGGAATTCGTTTTTGGATTTTCGGTTCAGCTTACTTTTTTCAGTGACTTAGTCAATAAATCATGAATCGCAGCTACGACATGAAATTTAGGGTTTCGTTCTTCTGGAGGTGATTTTTGAGGGAAACAGGTAAAGAATGAATAAGGAAAACCACCTCATTACTCGTGCAACTCATAGCACAACAATGGTCACCACGAGTGTCGCATTGTGGCTTCACGGGTTTTTTACTATATAAGACCATTGTTAGTGAAAATCACAACCCAAACGACTATCAAAAAGACTAGAGAAACAAAAAGCCAGAGCTGAATACTTGAGCATAAATTATGCACAAAATCAAGTTAGCAAGGCTATGGCTATGGTCAACACAAAGCGAGAAAGTAAAGATCATTAATCCGTAATTTCATTAGTTAAAAACATGAGTTAAGACACTACTAGAAAATTAATAACACAACATAGTTAACCTACTACTACTGAATAGTTAAACATAGAGAGGGGTGACAACATAGTTAACCTACTACTACTGAATAGTTAAACATAGAGAGATCAGAGGGGTGACTAGTCACTCAAGATACAACTTAGCAGGCTCATTTTGCAATCTCCCAAAGTTCATAAAGGTCTTGATGTCTTTGTCGTTCTTGATTGGTATCCCTACGTCTCCTATGTATGTCTGCACCTCTTCTTTTGGGTCAATCCCTAAAACGGCCACAACTCTGTAAGTTAGCTTTAAGTTTCTCACATCAGCTAAATGTGCTGCATTTGCCACTAGATCCATCAATTCCGAGAACGAAGTTAAGTTCGAAGGCACCATAACAACATGCTCGGTTACAAAATCTCCATCGTACTTGGCATCCGGTTCCCCAAGTGGCTGCCATGAGCCTCCAGTGTAAAGCAACATCCGTATCGCCTCCATTATCTGAAAAATAGATAAGATCATTAGAAACAGAAGAAAAGTATTGCAAGCATTGCTGGCTGATAAGTTGGCGATTACCTCGCCCCGATTTCAGGAGACAAAAAGATGAAAGGGAAAGTAATGTAGCGGCTGAACATATGAAGGAATTTAAGGTTTCACTACATATATATACATAGGGTTAACTCATGTTTTAAGTGGGCTTGGCCCAAAGCCCACAAGCTCAATCCCGTGTTTTTAGTGGCCCGTCAGCATAAACTGTAGGATCATTGTTGGACCCGAATGAGTCGATCAGAAGAGTTATTAATCCGAGTCAAAGGCGGAATCAATGAAACGGACACTCAAAGTAATTATAATGCCTCTTATATTGATTTAACACTGATTACAACCTGAGAACAATTTGGCAGCACTTCGTTACACAATCCTGATTCCGTGCCAAATGAAATAAACATGTGCACCTTATATACTAGTGTGATTCCGCTCCTAATGACCCAAGGTAGTTTCGGGCGGAATCAGAACTTTCTGATTTCGCTCCAAATGACAAGGAGCACTTTCGGGCGGAATCAGATGTTTCTGATTTTGCTCGAAATAACCTTTTTACACTTTCGAGTGGAATCAACATCTTAAACACTAAACTTCGATTCTCGAACCTCGTGCACTGATTTTCCTATCTTATCCTATTACATGATACAAGACGAAGTCAATAGACGTAATGCACTACCAGACTCCCCCTCGGATATTGATGAAGTCTTCAGTGTCTAGTCTCTGTCATAACACCTCTTCAGTCTTGATCATTCTGCATTCTCACTCAGATTGTAACAATATAACCATCCTTCAATCTTTATCTTTGATCAGCTTCTCTCTTTGACTATTACACCAGAATCTCATCACTGGCTCTATCATCAACAGCTTCATCATAGGGCTCCCCCTTTCGTCAAGCTTTCGTGCTTTTAGGGATCGACACCTAGCTTTCCAGTTACAAGCTCCTTCTAGCTTCAAGCTTGTCTTCAGACTCCCCCTTAGACTCTGCTCTCGGGATCGTAGTCTGGACTATCTGCAATCACTTATACAACTATAAGTAACAACATTTTAAACTTCCAAATATCGTAATTTGGCAATTCAAACTTCTCAAAATCACTTCTCATGAATTTGGCAGTTTCATCGAATCAAATCAGAAACTAGCTCTACAACAATATAAGCATCCAAATCCCCCACAGTTAATCATCCAAGTCCAAACTAATGACCTTGGAGATATCACAAACTGTTTTTGATTTTTGTTTTTTAAGTCAAGATTCAAATTAATGAACTTGTTTTATTTTTAGAAACACAATCAGCTTACTAAGATTTTGAAACTCAGCATCTCAGACATCAGTTGTCGAAAATAAAGCATAATTAAAATCTTTTTGTATTTTCTGAAAATATAAAGCAATAAAGAAATATGTACAAACATATTTACAGACAATATTTTTGTTTGAGTACGCGTTAGAGGATCATATCAGTTTTGACAAGTCACAAGTACCGTTGAGCTTAGTTACTCATTAATAATTAAACAATTCACTTAGATTGTCGATATACTGGTCCACTTAAATTTTCATACAAACTTTAACTGATTCAGGATACGAATTAGATATTTTAAGAACTTAAACTCATTCATGTGTCCCACCTCTTGAATATACTCCCGTATCCAGAATCCCAATATTCAGTCTTACAGGTGAGTATACCACAGCTGATATCTGTAAGGGGTTAAATGCGAGGGCCGTGAGAGCTCAGGTCGATACTTTCGCATACGTAGACAGATGACGGCTTCGTCTTTTCGGTGTGTCCCCTTTAGAGGATCTTTTAATTTCAACAGCACACGATTAGCATTTTGCAATGTTCCATCGTTTTTTATGCTGAGGGTGATGCTATATTTCAAGCAATGCAGAAAGTATTATTCGAGGACTAGGTCAGAACTTCCATTCAGCAGAAGTCCTGGAATAATACCCCATATATCACTGAGTATAAAGACCTAGTATCTCAGAATAAGGGACCTTTCAAACTAGATTTCAGGGGTTACCTATATATCCAAGTAGTGTTCCCCACGAAATAAGCAAGTGTTTGAATTTAGGTTTATATCCCGAAAAAGTTTACTAAATGTATAAAAACCTATCGGCATATCATCAGTGAGACTGTTTAACGCTATTTAATCATTACATTTCTTTAGCATACTGTAACTGTCTACTGATGTACTATCATTTCCTCTTTTTACACAAAACTCAAATTTTTAAATTTTATCATGTTTTTGGCTTTTTCAAATTTTCAATGTTTTTGTATTTTCTGACAAATTTTATTTTTACTCCCCCTAAAATAAAAAATGATTAAAAATTTGACAACACGATACTAATAGCTTTGTCTCACCATCCATTGTCTGCATCTTGTGAACTGATTTGCAGAAAATCTAACATAAAGTAACAATTACCCCCATGATATGCAACCCATTGATCTTTTACAGTTTGAAAACCGTTTTTCAATCTTGTGAAATTAATCGTGTTTGTTCAGCCGTGAGGGTTTCGGCGTACTCAATCAACCTTTTTTTTAAATGTATGTACAAAAAACAATCAAACTAAACTCCCTGTCCAACCAGACCAGGGTCCAGCAACCTCTTCCTCCTCTCCATATGCCAGGCTGCTCCAATTTGTATTCTCACAATCTTTGGATTTCTTGAGCACCTGCACATGCAACAATTTGATCATTTGAACAATTCAACCCAAGCCTGTTTAGACTCAGGTAGTTGAATATGAATCTTTCTAGGTAAAACTGGATAGTTTCTTTCATTTTTCTCAAAAACATTATCAATTTTGTCTTCAACTTTTTCATCTTTTCCTGAAATCACTTGTTTTTTAACACTCCATTTCTGTCCTTTTGGAGTACCTCTTTTGTAAAAATGTGAATCTTTTTGAACACTTTGTTTCTGAACAACATTTGGTTTCCAAAACTGTTGAGGTTTTGTCATATCAACTAATGTTCTCCAACTTTGTGTTGTTCTGAATCTGGGTGTGTGAGAATTCCAGGTCTGTCTTGACTCAAACCTGTTCAGATTTGATTTCCAATTTTGATTTGAAGCAAACTTGTTTGTATTATACCTCCAAGTTTGTTTCGAATCAAATCTGGTTGACCTTGGTTTTACATCCTCAGATTTCTGTTTTTCAACATCAACAGGCTTTGGATTTGGACACTTTCATGCTACATGTCCAATTTGATCACATTTAAAACACACTTTCTTTGAAACATCCTTGGCTTGTTGTTTCTTTTTCTTAGCATCAAACTCCTCATTAGACTGTTGTCCAATTTTGAGTTTTTCCTCTTCTGCTAAATTTTTTCCTTGAACAAAACTTGTTTTTGCATAAACATTTTGTGTTTCATTTTTCTTCCAGTTTTGTTTCTTTTTATAACCCAAACCAGCCTTCATGTTTTTCTTCTTAAAACCTGGTTTGTTATAAAAAGATTTATGACCTTTACCAGCAAACTTTGGAATCTCAGACTTTTCAATCTCAACCATTTTAAAAACTTTATCAACCTTTTCTGAAATCACATTCTGAATCCGGAATACAACATCTAAGAATAATTTGTCTGATCCAATCATGGTATACACCAATCCCTTTGAATCACCATTCAAATTTTTCTCGGATTTTGTGTTTTTTAGATATCTATCATAAAGATTTCCTTCATCTTCATCCTGTGATTCAGACTTACCTTTTGTAGACTCATCTTTCAAAACGCTATCAACAACCTTACTTACCACCTCTGAATCATCAGCTTCATCAGATTTGGTGTAAGTCACATCGATACTTTCAGGTAATTGGTCAACTATGTTCAGACCTTTTGCCACCTTTTCCTCATCATAAAAAGTATAATTGTTTCTCAATGGTGGTGGTACCTGATGAAATTCTGAACCAATACCCTTTTTGTTCTTGTCAGTATCTTTGTCATCTGGTGTGATGTTGAAAATGTGTTCGAGAATGTACGAAGGGTTATGATAACATTGAAGTTTGGTTACAACCTTTTCTTTTTCAGCCAAGACTTGTTTAAGATTAGCAATTTCATCAACACACTTGTTTAATTCAATTTGCTTTTCTTTAAACTTTCTTTCATACATTTCTTTAGTGACTAACGTTTCAGACAATTTTTGATCAAAACTTTTGACTTGGCTCTTCAAAGTATCATAAGCTTCCTATACTCTCTGACTCGACCACTTTAAAGAATCATACTGTTTTTGTAAATCTTGAAATTTAGTTTCTTTCTCCACACAAGCAACACATTTAGCAGTACACTTTTCTTTCAAAATCTTATTTTCTTCTTCAAGACCATGACATTTCTGTGTTAGCTTTTCAACCTTTAGTTTCAAAACTTCTTCTTTGTCAATCATCTCTTTGCATTTAGTTGTGAAAACTTTTTCAAGTTTATCTATTTCATTATCTTTTGTTTTTATGATGTCATCTTTTTCAGTACAAGCTCTGCATGTTTCCATGCATTTCTTGCATTGTTCAATTGGTTTTAAGATTTTAGAATCAGAATTTACCTCAGTGATTGGCACATCGGTGTTTTCAGCTGTCTCTGTTTGTTCCAGATCTTCCTTCTTCTCATCACCAGCACCTTCATCACTAGCAGACTTCAAATTCTCAATCTTTTCTTCAGTCTCTTTCAGCACCGGTTCTTCTTTCTTCTTCTGTTCTCCTTCAGCTTTCTGTTTCTCTTCAGCAGCAAGCTTCGCAGTAATCTTCACTTCTTCAACCAGCTTTTTCAACTCTTCTTCCTTTCTCTTCTTCATTTCTACCACCTTTGGTAGACTTGCTTCACAAACTTCTCTTATCTTGTTCTCTAAATCCGGCAAATATTCTTTATTAGATAACCTTCTAGTGTTGAAAGTAGCCTGTCTTGGAAGCAAATTTGTTACGGCTTCAAAATCCACCTTTGATGGGTCAACAACAGGATTACCCCGTGGATCCATGTAACACTCCAAATCATCATTCCATCTTTTTGCTCTCTGGGCTTCTTTGAATGGTTCTCTTAATTTTCCGATTTCCGATCTTGCATAATCTGCTTTCCACCATCTATCATGATCAGCATCAGCTGCAAATGCATATCCAACTGCATCTTCTTCAGGGCAAACTTGACTCCAGTCGTAACCTTCATCGTCATGAATAACTACAAGAGCCCTTGATTTTTCTTCAGGCTGCTTCAATCTAGGAGGTTCCGATTTGTTCTGATGATAAATTACTTTCTTGTAATAATCTTCCTTGAACGGATTTTCAGAATCATCAGCATAATCATTTCTGCACTCACGCTTAAAGTGACCTTTCTGTTTACATTTGAAACATGTCACCTTTGATTTGTCAAAGCCTAATTTGGTAGAAGGTCCACCAATAGACTTTCTTCCGGTTATCTCCATGAAGCGCTGTGCCCTCCTCACTGCACTGGCCATGCACCATCTTATGTTGATCAATTCCATCTCCTCAGGATCGATTTGATCGTAATCTTCTTTTGTCAAGTTGGTGTTGCCAATCTTCCCTGCAACGAGACTTTCGTATGACTCAAGCACAGATGCCAAGAAAACCATCTGTTGTTTTGCTGACTCTTCACTGAAATTCAGCCCATTCTTCAAATCCACTGCGATATTACACTGAAATAAATTCTTTGAAGCAGATTGGCTTGAAGTTGTTGAAGAAGATCCACTGTGAAAACCACTGTGAAGACTTTCACTATTCACTGAATTTGAGCTTTCTGCAGAAAACGCTGTTCTTGGAGACCCAACCTGTGGTACATTTCCTCTGTAGTAAAGCTCCACATTCTGCTGATAAGCTGAATTGTTGACTTTAGATTTCTTTATCTCCAACTCATGGCTTTCAAGTCTTTCGATCAGCAAATCCACTGTTAACTCTTCAGGCTTGATTGTGTTTTTCAACATTAGAGCGAAGTATTGCCAATCTTAATCATTTGGCAATGAGTCAAATAGTTTATCAACCAGCTCCTCTTGAGTGTATGTGATTTTGTATCTTGCCAGCTCCATCTTTAGATGTCCAAATCTCTCGATCATTTTACAAATAGATTCATTTTTCATGCAACCAAAAATATCAAACTCTTTACGCAACAATTTCTTTTTGTTTTTTACAATCTCAATACTTCCTACACATTTTCTCTCTAACGCTTCCCACAAACTCTTCGAAGTTTTCTCTTGTTCAAGTAACGAAATAATATCTTCTCTCACTGACTGTTTGATCAATGTAATCATTTTATATTCAACCACAACATTTTTTATATCTATATCTGTGAAATCTTTTTCATTTATTAACTCTCCTCCCTCTTTTACTGGTTCTGTATATCCATTTTTCAGTTTTAACCAACTTTCAGGAGCGAAAGCTTTTACCCAACCCTCAAATCGGTTTTTCCACCAGTTATAATCTTCAACCTTCATTAGCTTCGGTGGTTTCTGTTGGCTTCCATACATGTTCTCAAACTTCAAATTCTCCGAAATCTCCTTCGAATATTCTCTCATCTCAGATCTTCTCTCTGTCGATTCTGAAGTGAACGCGTTGTAGAATGTGTTGTAAAATTCTTCACCGCTGCTCGACATCTTCAATCACCTGAGAACAAACAAACAAACTCAATCAGTTTAAACAATATCAAATATTCTGAAATAAACCAACACTCGATTGTCGTGAAATGATCTTGACGCGAAAAAGTTCACTTTCGAGCGAAATATAGATCTCAAGCGAAATCAGACTTTAACCAGATATCCAATTTCGAGCGAAATCAAGCAATAACACTTCGAGCGGAATTAGACTTAAACTTTCGAGCGAAATTAGACTTGAACTTTCGAGC
This sequence comes from Helianthus annuus, assembly GCF_002127325.2. Classification (NCBI taxonomy): domain Eukaryota; kingdom Viridiplantae; phylum Streptophyta; class Magnoliopsida; order Asterales; family Asteraceae; genus Helianthus; species Helianthus annuus. The sequence continues at coordinate 27,812,484 of NC_035446.2, forward strand.
GGAATTAGACTTGAACTTTCGAGCGGAATTAGACTTTTCTGTTTGAAGCGGAATCAGTTATGATTTTTGGAGCGGAATCACAACTTTTTGTAACTTGGAGCGGAATCAACAAAGAATTTGGAGCGAAATCACTAGTTTGACAGTCTGGAGCGGAATCACAAGAAACCCTGGAGCGAAATCAGCAGGTATCTTGGAGCGAAATCAGGCTTTCTCGAGCGAAATCAGAATGTGTCCATTCGAGCGAAATCACTTCGGAGGTCAATTTTGTCCATTTTTAATCCGAATTTTAGTCTCAAACTTTCAGGGATTAGTTAATAGTCACTTATACACAGTATGTGAAAAATTGAACAGGTTTTGACCGTTAAATTTTGTTCTGTTGAAGAAAGAAGGTGTAGAAGACAGAAATCTGATGCAATTGAGCTAAACTCTTCTTCCTGAGCTCTGATACCACTTGTAGGATCGTTGTTGGACCCGAATGAGTCGATCAGAAGAGTTATTAATCCGAGTCAAAGGCGGAATCAATGAAACGGACGCTCAAAGTAATTATAATGCCTCTTATATTGATTTAACACTGATTACAACCTGAGAACAATTTGGCAGCACTTCGTTACACAATCTTGATTCCGTGCCAAATGAAATGAACATGTGCACCTTATATACTAGTGTGATTCTGCTCCTAATGACCCAAGGTAGTTTCGGGCGGAATCAGAACTTTCTGATTTCGCTCCAAATGACAAGGAGCACTTTCGGGCGGAATCAGATGTTTCTGATTTCGCTCGAAATAACCTTTTTACACTTTCGAGCGGAATCGACATCTTAAACACTAAACTTCGATTCTCGAACCTCGTGCACTGATTATCCTATCTTATCCTATTACATGATACAAGACGAAGTCAATAGGCGTAATGCACTAACATAAACGAACCCGTTTTCAACCCGATCGTCGTAAATTATCATTGGATATAATTTCTTGGTTCATATGTATGTAAAAATTCTATCAGTACTCGTCGTTGGCGCGCCCGTTCGTCGGCTTCGTTAAACATCGCGAAAAAGTCGTCGTTCACCGTTTAAATCCGTTTTTCGATCCGGTTTCGACTACGGATGTTAAAACTTAATAAAAAAGTTAAATATATTGTAAAATTTCAGTTTTAAAGGTAATATGCGTTTCCGATGCTTCCGTTTCGTTGCCGGTGCATTCTTGCAGTCGCGTTCTGAGGCATACCAAGAGCCTAATTAAGTTAATTCATGCCTTAAACACTAATTATTGTCGCCTAAAACATTTGTTAATCTTGTAATTAGAAGACGTTAGGTACCGGTTGTCACATTCTCCCCCTGTTACAGAAATTTCGTCCTCGAAATTTAAACATAGTTAACCTAATGAATAGTTAAACATAGAGAGAGGGGTGACTGGTGATGCAAAAGGTTTCACTCAAGATACAACCGAGCAGGCTCATTTTGCAATCTCCAACAGTTTATAAAGGTCTTCACGTCTTTGTCATTCTCGATTGGTATCCCCACGTCTCCTACATATGTCTGCACCTCTTCTTTTGGGTCAATCCCTAAAACGGCCACAGATCTGTAAGTTAGCTTTAAGTTTCTCACATCAGGTAAATGTGCTGCAATTGCCCCTAGATCCATCAATTCCGAGAATGAAGTTAAGTTCGAAGGCACCATAACAACATGCTCGGTTACAAAATCTCCATTGTACTCTGCATCCGGTTCCCCAATTGACTGCCATGAGCCTCCTGTGTAAAGCAACATCCGTATCAACTCCATTATCTGAAAAATAGATAAGATCATTAGAAATAGAAGAAAAGTATTGCAAGGATTGCTGGCTGATAAGTTTGGCGATTATCTCGCGCCCGATTTCAGAAGACAGTGAGAAAATAAGGTCTCAGAGAAACCCTAGCCCTTTTATAAGAGAGTCAAAGAGGAAAGGGGGCGGCCCTGTTGGATTCTGTATGCCCAAGACACATATGAGATTGATGTGGCTAGTAGTTATGATCCAAGTCGAGTCATACCCAAATACAAGCTAGACAAACACTTATAATATTTATTTATGATATGATCAAACAAATAAATATTAACACTTATAATATTTAGAAATTGGTTTTCTAAATAATTACACTTGAGAAACCAATAAATTATATGGATAATTTATTCTGAGAGAATATTTTATTTTGTTATTTAAATGGGTTAAATAACATTTTAAAAGGATGTATAAGTCTTATAACATGTGGTGTTATAATTTTATAAAAGTTATAAAATTAATCAAGACTTAAATTGTTTAAAAGAAAATAATTGAATTTTTTTATAAATAAAAGAGTGGGCCGCCCCCCTCTTCCCAAGACCATTTTGGTCCAATAATCTTTCATGCAATTTGCATGGTTAGATGCAATTCGATTGGGCAAGATTTGTGGAAACCTTCTCTCTCATCCTTTTATTAATTTTTGTATGACAAAAATTAAAAAAACACTAGACATAATTTTTCAAGTGCAAGACTTGAATTCTCTCTCAAAAATTTCGGCCAACATAAGGGTTGTTCAAAGGGTTTTTCAAGTTTGATTCAAGTGTTCAAATCCTAGCTAAAACTAGAGTGTTTGTTGGAAGGCTTGGGGTATACGAGCTTGAGGTCTTCTACACTTGAAGACAACCGTTCAAGAATCATCATCTTCTTCATATCCTTTACTCCTTGGAAGGTAGTATTCTAAACACCCTATGGTTGTGTTTTAATTTTTGATAGCATGCATGTTCGTATATGGATCCGGGTATTGGGTTTTACATATAAAATGGGTTTTATATCTTGTAAGTAACATGTTTTAAACAATATTTTTCGCTGCGTTTTTATTTTATATGGATATAATACTTTGATAAACATGTGAAAAACCCAACAATGGTATCTAGAGCCGCTTATATGAGTGCATGCTTCATAGGATATGAAATTTTCTGGTTTCGGGTTTGGTTAAAACCCTTTGGCCGAAATTTTATATATGGTTATCCTTTTGTTTTTCAAGATTATTTTCATACATGCATAAAAGTATCTTGAAAAATTATGTCATTTGGATGATTTGTTTGTTTGGACAAAAACCCACTTTTTCGGTTTTTTCATTCTTGACCGAAAAGTAGGTTGAAAAAAGGAAACCATTTTTGCTTCTTGAATTTTATATATATGTGGATATATATATTTTGGTGTTCATAACCTAGCCATGACCTTGTGTGAATATGTTGAATGATTGTGTTATGATTTATATTTAATTATTTCAAAGGGTTGTAATAATTATTATTTTTTGTTCTTCCATTTGTAAAGTTATATAATTTATTTTTTTTCATTTAGTATGTAAAATAAATAGTTTGGGTGCATTTTATTTTACTAGAAGAAATGTATGAGGATATTTTTTTGTAAAAGAAGATGCACACAAAAATGCGGTTTTGGTTTTGGCCAATTTCGGGCCTAAAGGACTTCATAGTTCTTAACGGGATTTTAGCCCGATAACCAAAACACATTTTTGAAGTCCAAAGGAGCTTGTAGCTGAATATAAAAGACATTTGGAAGCCCAAAGAAAGTGAGGAAATCACAACACAAGAAGAAGACTTGAAGCATTTGGATGCGGGATCAAGTGGGAGTTCAACGACATATTATTTGTGTCAATATTCACCTTAGGAATGACTTTTTGACACACTTGTTTCGGCTAACAAGTGTGGTCAAAATAGTTGGCTATGGTTATGCACCTGTTGTTATGTCTGTTGTGCTTGTGTGGTTGCTTATTTATATTGTTTTGATGATATTTGGATAAGCATGCGTAATAAACTAATAATCAACAACAAGCTTAAAATTGGTTCTTAAAAAATCATTAAAATTGGTTAATAAAAGTTTATTAAAAATTAATGATTTTATAATAAATGGGTTTTATTAAAAAGAAACTTGAAATTTGTTTTCATAAAAGTACCAAGGATTTGAATGCATGCAAATGTATGGTACATAAAGTTTTCTAAACTATAATTTTAAAAACTCAAAATCCCTTTTATAAAACAAATCAAACACCATCCTTTTATACAACACTTGAATCACTTGGGAACTCTTTTGTGGGATAAAGGTCACCTAACCACATTGGAGGGAACTTGTATATTCGAGGTGAGTTTACCATGTTTGTGGGATAAAGGTCACCTAACCACTTATGTGTATAAACTCACACGTGTGTGTAAGTTGGACGACTTGATTTAGAAACCATGAACTTAGGGTCACCGAAGCATGGGGAACAAAGGTGTTGATGGGATTAAACATGCCAACTAAACATAAACATGTTTAACCGATCCCATATGGCTAGAAGTTGCAAAGGGTTGCAATTGACAAACGTTGACTAGCTTGTTAATTAAAATAGAGGGATAAAGGTCACCTAACCAATATTTAAATGTAACGTTGGATTCTAGATTTTAATTATTAATTGTCTATGAGACATAAAAGGGTATTAATGATTAAAATATAATAATATCGAAAATACTAAAAGTGAACCTTGTTAAATTTTGTAGATGGCCGCTAACAATATTACCCAAACCGTCCGTAACCTATCACTAAAAACAATCTTTGAAAAAAGGATCGTCTCAATCAAAACACTTTATGGATTAATATCGAAACTTAAGAATCGTTCTCAAGTAAGAAAAGATATCCTATGTGTTGAATGATCCTAATCCCGATAAACATCTTATAGAAGATAAGGATGCCTATAACGATTGTTGGTCCCTCTGATGGGATCTTCCTGTTCGTAAATGTAGTTGAATCGTAAAGTGATCAATGCGCGGAATTCATGTAATCACATAGCAGATATACAAAGACAATATTCTACTCTGAATCACCGTCTGAGATTCTATTGAGTGATGTGAAAGTATACAGGTCATAAATGTAGTTGAATCGTAAAGTGATCAATGCGCGGAATTCATGTAATCACATAGCAGATATACAAAGACAATATTCTACTCTGAATCACCGTCTGAGATTCTATTGAATGATGTGAAAGTATACAGGAACCAGAAAGAACTCAGACATACAAAAGGTAGGTTGCGAGTGAAAGTGTCAAAAGGTTCAAAATAAACTAACCTACCGGCTATTTATAGGCAAGGACAGAATAAGAGAGTGCTGGCCGATCGGCTGAGCTAGCCGATCGGCTGAACATCCTAACCAATCGAGTAGCCTGCTCGATCGGCTGGGCTGTCCGATCGGCTGGGCTAGCCGATCGGCTGGCATCAACAGCACTTAACAAAAACTTCACCGATTCTGTCCTGCTTTACATACAAACAAACAAAACATACACACAACTATACAAAATACGAATACATGTTGACGGAAGCTACAGACGTTATTGCACTAACAGACTCCCCCTCGGATGTAGCTGTAGTTCCTTCCAACATAGTCTTTATTTCCTCCTGTTGCGTCTCCTTTCTTTAGCTTTTTGTCTTCTCTGTTCAGCTTGCTCTTCTAACATTTTCCTTCTTTTATGCCTTCCCTCATTTATCCACCACTTTCGGTATTCTGGGTCGCCATCACGCTTTCGATCCCACTTTGGAATTTTGTTCTCTTCAGATTCAATAGGCGTTTGATCTGTAGGCGGCACATACCCAAGTTTTCTTCTTCCCCTCTCTGCAGCCTTTTTAGCTATGTCTTTTTGTCTTTGACTTCGCTTGTATACCTTCAAAAATTCATCAACTTCAAGATGTCTCCATTTTGTCTTCCAATTTTTCCCTGAGTTGATTTCTTTTGCGAAGCAAACATCTATCACACCTTGATACTGCATAGTTATCTCTTTGTCTTTCTTATCATAGATTATCTTGTTGACAAACAGACAATCTATATCTTTCTACGAACAGTTGACCAGCCACATAGGATCCAAAATACTTATTCTTCGTCCTTCTCCAGTGGTCTTGTCATACAAAGAAATAACTGCTTCAGCTGTAGAGGGATTATATAGCCAAGCTTGAAATAGATCGTAGAAATCTTGTTCAATGGCTCTGAGTGGCATATTCTTCAAACATCTTGGAGGCTTTACATCCAACGTAATGTCTTTTTCTCCACTCTCCAAGTAAGTAACAATCTGCCTCAGATATTGTGGTTTCCAATCTGGATAATTATTCTTTGCTTGCCATTTTATGTAATTACACAAATCTTGATCACGTTCTCGAACTTCTGGACCGTAGTAGTATTGCTTGATATTCTTTGTAACCACCAACTCATCTACGTCCCACCAGGGTAAAGTAGCTATATCAGCTAAGAATTCAAAGTACTGTACACCCTGCTCCCTTCTAATTGCATAAACTTTCAGGTCTTCCAGATATCCCCAAAATAAAATATCTCCCCAAGAAAGGTCTTTGTTATGAGTAAAGTATTGAAGAGCCCTGAGAGTCTTTCTTTCTTTTGGCATATTCTTGAACCATCGCTTTCTTTCTTCAGCTGTTATTTCTCTAGAAACTGGTTCAGGAATATCTGCTGTAGCAACCCTTTCTTCAATCTTTCTTCTCAACTCATCTTCATTCTTTTCTTGAAACAACTCTGTGAAAGTAGGGAATGCAACATCTTCACCTTCATAATGAAAATCCACCCTATCTTCTTCTGAATCCGATGCGCTTTCAACAATCACTTCATCATAATGATCAGCTTCATGAGGGTATCTAGGCTCGAAATCCTTTACAGGTGAATGAGGAATTTCATCTTCGATATCAAATTTAAATTTTCCATCTTCCAAACCCAATTCCTCTAACATTTCAGCCCGTGTTCTTTTAACCTCTACCTCTCCTTGTTGTTTACCAGATAAGTAAATGACAGTAGGGTTAGAAAGAAGTACCTGATCAACAGGTTGTTTTCCAGATGATGAAGCTTCATGATCAACTTCATCCTCCTGCTCATTTATTTCATTATTCATCAGCTCATCCACTCTTTCTTGAATATTTGGTTCATTGATTAATAAACCCGAAGCACCTTGATCATTGTCGTCATCGCCTTTGTCATCTTTATCAGACTTATCATCAGTTTTATCATCTTTATCATCAGAATCATCTTCATCTTCTTCTTCATCATCACCGAACAACTCTCTATCAGAATCTTCATCCACAACCTCTCCACGTGCTATCCTTCCTTTTCTTTTTAGATCCATAAACTTTAGCAACTTTGCCACTTCTTTAGAATTATATGGCACAGGGTAAGCATTTCCAACTAACACAAATTTGTCAGTTGTATACTCAAGCAGTAGTACTTCCCTTGCTCTTCTTCTCCTTTGAATAATTTCAACTCTTCGAAAGACATTTTCAGCAATAATAGGCTCAGAAGGTTCACCAACAATTAAGTATTCTGGTTCATGAGGCTCTTCAGCTTCAGCTTCAACCATTTCTTGATCATCTTCAACAATTTCTTGTTCTTGAACCTCAACCTCTTCAGTCATTTCAATATCAAGTTGCGAAGAAGAACCTCCAACCTCTGGTTCACTTGAAGATGCATCAACTATCTCAACCTCTTCAACTATCCCTTTGTTCTTTAGGTTTGCTTCTTCAGCCATTTGACGTTCACGCTCCAATCTCCTTTCGTTTGCTCTTATCACATCAATTTCGTCAAATGCAGCATGAATGTTTATCTTCAAATGACTTTCAACCACAGCAACCAGCATCTGAAATTGTTAATCTTTCATTACTTTATCAGCTTTCATAGCCTCCATCTCTAATTTCATTGCCTTCATTTCATTAGACGAAGCTTCACTTATCTCATTAAGAAGCTGATTTAACGTTTGATTCACATTCTCCAAGTCCTTTGTCTTGGCATTCAAAGAAGATATCTCTTGTGTTAATGACTCAAACACTTTAGAATTACCCTCGGCCTCATCTTTCATTTGATTCATTCTTTTCTCCTTTTCAACCAATGCTGCAACTATTTTATCGTGAGCTTCCATCAATTCATCAATTTGACTTCTCAGCATATTACGTTCTTCCTCAGCTTTTACTTTCTCTTTTTCCAGTTCTTTAACTTTCTTAGTTAGATCTTTAACCGCCTGATCATTGAACATATCACTTTCACCTTCAGGCATATCTTCAGAGAAAATACCAGTAGCCGAGCCAATATTATCAAAATCAAAGTTAAAGTCTTCTACTTTCTGTCGTGATGACTGAGGAATCTCTTGTTGAGCAGGTTTTGGACTAGCAGCTCTGAATCCAGTGATCTCTACATAATCATCATCATCTGTCTTCTTTCCTGTTTCCACAACTGGAACTTCTTTTGTTTTCACCTCCGGTTCTTTTGGAACATCAACACTTGGTGATTTTTCTTTCTGAACATGTTGAGCTGCCTTTCCTTCTTTATCTTTCTGTGACTCAGCTCCTGATTTCTTTGATCTGACATTTCTGGGAATTACACCCACTGGAGCTGCCTTTCGTTTCTTTCTCTGCCTCTTTGACTTTTCAGGATCGTAAGGAGAATCTTCTTCATCTGAACCCTTTTGTTTCTTTGACGGTCTTTTCTTCAACTGAACTTTTCCTTTACCAACAGTTTCAGGAATTAATTCAGATTCAGATTGAGTAGCTTCAGAATCTCCATCACTTGAACTCCTTAAAGCTTCTGAATCGGGTTGAACCTTTGTAACCTTATCAGAATGAACACTTGTTCCTTGAGCTTGTTGTGCTGCAACTTCTTCGTTCCTTTTCAAATAGCTTTCCAAAGATTGCTTTAACAAATCAGCACCTTGTTCAATCACCACAGATGGCTCTAGAACTGTCTCATCCACTAGTTTCTTCTGCGGCTCTCCAGAAGACCCTACAAGACAAACATAGACAATAAGATTAGTAACATTTAAATCATATGTGATCTAACTGACTTAATGCTCCCCCTTTCACTATACCCTTTTCTCCTTCTTTAGGAATAACAACCGCAGGGGATGACTTAGGTGTCCTTTTCCTTTTTCCATCTCTAACATGCCACCACCTAGTCTTTTTCTCAACCATCTCGCTTATCTTTGAATCTTCATTGTCTGAGTTGCTGTCGTTATGCCTCCATTTATCGTTTTCAGGAACAACATATGCTTTATCTTTAATTCTGCAAATCATCTGCTTGGTTTTCTCATCCTTATCCTTTGTAACTCTTCCTATTGTTGTCTTATTTACAACACTCATCTCCATCACATCCTCACAATCCTTCGGAAGATCTTTGATTTTGTCATTTAGTAACATCATGATGAATCTAGGATACATGATGTACTTATTTGCTCCAGCTTCACAATTTTCCTTCATGTATTCAAAGATCACTTGTGAAATGTTGTACCTTCTGTTTAACACCAAGCTTGTTATCATATTCATGATGTAGTCAGCAACCTCATCATATGCTCCCTTTCTATGTCCCATTGAGTGTATCATGCAATGTATTAAGTACCTATATGCTTTAGAGAAGCATCTTTTGTACATCTTTCCATTAATGAACCATGTGAATCCCATTCTACACCACAAACCTTTTACAAGACGTTCAGACATGATTGTCGGATCATTGTCAGAATCTTGTAAATCTAGAACTCTCCTCACATCTCCTACATCAAACTTAAACTCCACATCTATATCTTTTCCAACTTGATCCTTCTTTCTCAAAACTGCATGTATCATTTTGTCTGAATCTTCATATCTAGCAGTGTTCCAGAATGCTCTAACATGTGATTCATAAATCAAAGTTTTATCAGACATAGCTTTAGCTATTCTTCTTTCTCTCAAAAACGTTGCCATTTTTTCTACCACAGTACCAGTGGTTGATTCAGAATCAATTTCACAATGGATGTTATGACTCTTGTCTTTCTCTTTTCCTCGTCCCTGTAAAATTATTCAGTGAAAATTTATTCAAACAAGAACATGAAAATTCTGAGAATTTTTCTAACACATTGACACTTCTATGTGACAACACTACAGAATCGACTGGTCTGGTCGATCGAAGAGCATTACTGTTCGATCGGCTGAGAATGATTATAATGACAGTTCCTGGTCGATCGGCTGGTCCAGCCGATCGGCTGAGAATGAATAAAATGACAATGCCTGGTCGATCGGCTGAGAATGATTATAGTGGCAGTTCCTGGTCGATCGGCTGGTCCAGCAGATCGGCTGAGAATGAATAAAATGACAATGCCTGGTCGATCGGCTGGTCCAGCTGATCGGCTGACAAAATGTGACACAGAAGTTCTTATAAATGGTGTCCGATCGGCTAGCAAATGCTCTTCGATCGGCTGACAAACTTATGCACAGAATTCTAAGTGTGTAAAGAATACTTATCCTTTCAACAAGTAATGCTGCCCTATTGATTAACAAAAGTTTTTCAATAGAAGAGCAATTCCTGTTCGATCGGCTGGTTCAGCCGATCGGCTGGCACATTGCTGTTCGATCGGCTGGCAATGTTATGACCAAACAGTATTCTTCAAATGATTCAAACACACATAGCAAGCATTTAACACACTTTTCAAGGCAACAATATTGAACTACCAACTATCTCAACACTAACACATGATCTATATTGCTACTCGATCGGCTGGTCTAGCCGATCGGCTAGCATATTGCTATTCAATCGGCTGGTCTAGCCGATCGGCTAGCACAATGCGAAACCAGATTCCAAGCATTTAGCACAATCAAAGCACATTATCAAGACATGAACTAACTAATGCAACAACAACTAAAACACATTATGATTGCTGTCCGATCGGCTGGCATCTTCGATGAAGAACAGTTTTATGAACATGAACTAATGATTCAAAAAATTTATGCTAATTATCACAAATTAAGCACAGATCCACGTTCCTAATGTTATCGCGATCAAAACCCTATGTTTATTCTTGTCTAAATCGTCCTAAACAGAGGTTAATCTCTCAAAGAACATGCCGACAGCCGTAACACCTTAATCTTAGATCTATCAAGTTTTAGCATGATTTTTCAGAAATTGATCCGGTAAACTTATAGATCTTTGCATTGCGAACAAAACCCTATAACTAGATTTCACCAAAACATCCTAAATCTTCCTAAATCTGAGATCAAAGAAACCGACAGATATGAACATGAAGAACACTAAAGATTTCAAAGATTTTGATGTTGAAAAACATACCTTTGCCATTTGAGATGATGAGTAAGCCAACATATCAAATATATTGTTGCAAAGAGAGATGAAAATCAATATGAAATTAGTGAATCGGCTGAGAGAGCTTTTGGTTCGATCGAAGTGCGAAAAAGAACAAATGAAGCATTGAACTCCTATTTATAGTGTGTCATTGAACCGGCTAGGCAGTACGATCGGCTGGTCTAGCCGATCGGCTGGCCTGTTCGATTTATGGCACTTTGACTTTCAAACCAATTTGACTTTTTGACCTTTTTCACATTATCAGTGTTCGAGAAATCCACTTAAGTATCTAGGTCCAAGCTAATGACCCTAGGTACTTAATTTGTCGACCAAGTTCAACTTAATGACCTTGGTTGACTCAAAGCAAAAACAAACTGATATTTTAAACATTTTTCTGAAAATTTTACAAGTTTCAACTTAATGAACTTGCATTTTGACTTTTTATTTTCTTTGTTTATATCAAGATTAGCTCCCAACTTGTTTTTCAGTTCAGAACAACTTCCTGCAACTTGCATCAGGCTGTGAATCTAAAGATCAATCCTCTGCTTTGGTTTGTAAAAAAAATAAAGCAGAAGTGTAAAATCGTTTTGAGTTTTATAAGCAGACTCTGACCTATAGAAGTATAACTGAAACTGAAAAACAGAGTGTAAAGAAAGAAATCTATATACAAACCTATTTTGTTGAGCGTCTCAGGGAATCATATCAGCTTTTTAGACATGTTACAAGTACCGTTAAGCTTCATTTCATATTCAGGATTAAACAATTCACCTCGATTATCGATATACTGATCCTTTTTTAAGTTTTCTCACATATTTCAATTTATTCAGGATATGATTTAGATGTCTTATTAACTTAACTCATTTATGTGTCCCACCTTTTGAATATACTCCCGTATCAAGTTCCCAATATTCAGTCTTACAGGTGAGTATACCACAAATGATATCTGTTGGGGGTTAAATGCGAGGGCCGTGAGAGCTCAGGTCGATACTTCCGTATACGCAGAGAGATGACGGCTTCGACTTTTCGGTGTGTCCCCTTTAGAGGATCTTTTGATTTCAACAGCAGCGACTATCAATTTTATTGTTTCATCAGCTTGCTGAGGGCGATGCTATGTTTCAAGCATTTTGCGTAAAGTATTATTCGAGGACTAGGTCAGAACTTCCATTCAGCAGAAGTCCCGGAATAATACCCCAGATATCACTGAGTATAAAGACCTAGTATCTCAGAATAAGGGACCTATCAAACGAAATTTCAGGGGTTACCTATATATCCAAATAGTGTTCCCCACAAATTAAGTCTCGTTTTTTTTATTTTTAAGTTTATATCCCGAACAAATCTATTAACTGTGCAAAAACCTATCGACACATCATTAGTGAGACTGTTTAAGCCTTTTAAAACTTTACAAATCTTTAACATACCATAACAGTCTAACTGATGTACTATCATTTTCTCTTTTTACATAGGCTCTTTTTCATTTTTTATTGTTTTTGGATTTTGAAATTTTATCATGTTTTTGGCTTTTTTATTTTTTAATGTTTTTGGTTTTTCTAAAAAGTATATACAAATATACCTATCTCCCCCTAAAGACCAAAACAGGTAAAAAATCGACAAACCATTGCAGATAGATTATCAACATCATCTACAGTGGTATCCTCATCAACGCCAACGATTCCATCCTTCACCGACAAGAGCATCATACCATTAAGTTTTAAAAGATATTTAAAACGTGTTCTATCAAATGCCTTGGTATGTAAATCAGCTTTTTGCTCGTCAGTGTGGATTTTCTCAATTCGTATCAACTTTTTCTCGAAACAATCGCGAATAAAGTGATGACGAATTTCTATATGTTTGGTTTTAGCGTGATGTACCGGATTTTTTGTTATGTTAATTGCAGCCTCATTATCAACAAAAAGAGGAGTGTTAAGAAACTACAAACCGTAATCGCGCATCTGTTGCTGTATCCACAGGATCTGAGAATAGCAACTGCTGGCAGAAATGTACTCTGCTTCACATGTGGATAGCGCCACAGACGTTTGTTTCTTGCAGTGCCAGGTAACCAAGCGAGGTCCAAAGAACTGGCATCCTACAGTTGTTGATTTGGCATTGACTTTGCAGCATCCGAAATCCGAGTCGGAATACCCTTCGAGCGTAAAATCACCTTTTCTAGGATATACAACCCCAACGATGGAGTTCCCTTTAGGTAGCGTAATATCCTTTTCACAATGATCAAGTGCGAAGCTCTTGGGTTAGATTGAAATCTTGCTGCGAGGCACGTCGGATACATAATGTCGGGTCTTGAAGCAGTTAGATACATCAAAGAACCAATCATGGAACGATAAAGAGTTTCATCTGCCTTATCTCCGGTGAGATCTGGGTGAATTCCATGATTTGTTGCTAATGGGGTTACCGCAGGAGTAGAACCTGACATTCCAAATTTCTCTAGAATATCATGAACGTACTTTGTCTGGTGTATGAAAATTCCTTCAGGAAGTTGATCAACTTGGAGTCCCAAAAAGAATTTCATTTCCCCCATTGATGACATTTCAAACTTTTGCTTCATCACTTGTTCAAAGTCTTTGCACAAGTCCTCGTTTGTTGACCCAAAAATTATGTCATCCACATAAATTTGTACTATCAGCAGGTGACCGTCGACTATCTTTGTGAAGAGGGTGGCGTCAATTGTTCCCCGGATGAAGTGATTGGCTAGCAAATGCTGAGATAAAGTCTCATACCAGGCTCTCGGGGCCTGATGTAAGCCATATAACGCTTCATCCAAGAGATACACTTTATTCTTGTGGTGTGGATCGACAAAACCCGGTGGCTGTCCCACATATACTTCCTCCTTCACTTTGCCGTAGAGAAAGGCCGACTTCACATCAAGCTGGTAGACTTTAAAGTTTTTCCATGATGCAAACGCTAGGAAAATTCTGATTGCTTCTAGTCGTGCCACAGGAGCATATACTTCGGTAAAGTCAATTCCCTCCTGTTGACTGAAGCCCTGAACAACAAGTCGAGCTTTATTTCTGACCACTACACCTCTGTCTTCCTTTTTACACTTGAACACCCATTTGGTGTTGATTTTCCTGTGACCCTCTGGTAAATCCACCAATTTCCAAACACCTAATTTTTCAAACTGGTTCAGCTCTTCTTGCATCGCGTTGACCCAAGAATCTTCAGTAAGCGCCTCTTTATACGTTCGAGGTTCAATCTGCGAGATAAAACAACATAGTGAAAATTCAGATTGTAGAGGTGCTACTGATGAATAAAAACTAGTAAGCCCTTGGTCAATTTGATGTCTGGTGCGAACTCCTGATTGAAGCTCTCCGATGATCAGCTCCTCCGGATGATATGAAAGAGTTCTGGGCATTACTTCACTTGGAACATCCACATTGCCTTCCAGATTAGTGACATTTTGATTTGCACCTTCTTCACTGATAGGATCTGTTTGACCTAAGATCTGGATTTGCTCCCCTTCAGATTCAGAATCCCCATGATCAAAAGTTGGACCAATATCAGATGTTGTGTCATCATTTGTTGCCGTCTGATTCTCTGGAGTATCATCATATTCACTAGCATTACTAGGACCTGCTTCATCATTATTTGAAGTTTTCTGAGATTGCCTAGAATACTGTGCTGGAAATCTTTCTTCTGATGACTCATAGTTTCTAAGAATATCTAGCTCATCAAAGAAGTCTTCTTCATCTTCAGGTTCTTCCATCACATCAAAGGAATCCCACAACGTGTCGTAATGGTAACGCCATGAATCTCCTGGGTTCTGAGGCGGCATCGTATTACCTTGACATTCAACATTTGCAGCTTCAATAATCCGCTTTTTACTTGGCACGAAGACACGATGCAGAGGACTTGCATATCCAACAAATATACCCTCGATGCACTTCGGACCAAATTTTCCAAAAGGTTCTATCACCGTACAGGGTGACCCGAACAGTTCAAGATACTTCAAGTTAGGCTTGCGGTTATTGATCAATTCAAAACATGTTTTGTTGAATTTCTTCACGGTGAGAACTCTGTTGAGAGTATAGCATGCGGCAGAAACAGCTTCAGCCCAGAAATTTATTGGAAGTTTTGAATCTGTGAGCATAGTTCTGGCTGTCTTGATTAGCGTCCGGTTTTTGCGTTCTGCTACTCCATTCTGCTGCGGAGTGTACGGAGCACTAAACTCATGCAGTATACCTCTTTCTTCACAAAATTCTTCCATCTTGTGGTTTTTGAATTCAGTACCATTATCACTTCTAATTCTTCGGATACGTCTCTGGTACAAATTCTCAATCTTTTTAAATAACGCCATCAGACTGTCAAATGTTTCATCCTTTGTCTTCAAGAAAGATACCCAAGAAAATCTAGAGTAATCATCAGTGACGACCAAGCAATAGTAATCTCCTGTAATGCTTTTGACATTCACCGGACCAAATAAATCCATGTGAAGTCTTTCCAACGGTCGTGAAACTGAATTGACTTGCTTTTTGGGGTAAGACTTTTTCTTCTGTTTGCCTTTAATGCAACTTATACACTCCCCTTCTAGATGAAAACCTTTAATGTGTACTCCTGTAACCAGATCATTATGCACCAAGTGATTCATTTTTCGAAGATGTATATGCCCCATCTTTCGGTGCCACAATCTTGACTCCTTCTCAGTTGCTTTTGACACAAAATAGTGAGCCTGACCCATTGTTGTCGTAGCTATGCTCATACCCAACACATACAGGTCGTTGACTCTTGGTGCTCTCATGATGACCCACTCTTCAGGAACAACAAATCCCGGTTTTAAAATCAAACATTCTTTGTCAGTGAAATGAGTGGTGTACTTTCTGTCACAGATCTGAGAAATACTTAGTAGATTGTTCTCCAGCTCAGCAATGTAATTGACTCTTTCAAACGTTACTATCCCGTTCGACAACGTTCCTTCACCAACTATACGACCACCTTGATTGCCCGCGAATCCGACATATCCTCCATTTATATTCCTCACATCGTACAATAATGCAGTCTTCCCTGTCATATGTCTGGAAGCTCCACTGTCCATGATCCATCTTGAAACAAGTTGTGGAAGATCCTGCACATACACAAACATGATTAAAACATTACAATAAAGGATGCCGATACATGCTTCCCGATCAAGGAAGCTCCGGCAATTCAGATTGTTCAGTCAAACATCGAGTCCACCCAGGCCTCATCAGCCTTAGGTGTAACTTTGACTCTTGCAATTTGAATTTTGAAATTTTCAGCCTTGAGAGGTGGAAAATTTGCATCATAATCAACCGTAATTGATTCTTCAGACTTTTTCACCTCAGAAGTTGAAATTTTCTTCTCACTTTTTGGTTTCCAAACTTGTTGAGATAATGGAACCCTTTTCTTTTCAAGAACACTCATCTTTACCGATGTGGTAGAAGATGATTGTTTTTCCATTTCAGAAATCTTTGATTTTGAACCACTTGCTTTCTTTTCTGCAACTTTTGGCTTCCATGTTTGTTGAGTTGTTGCGACCCATTTGTAAAATTTACCATTTTTAATTTCCATCTTCTTTACAGGTTCAGTTTTGACTTTTGTGTTATCATTTTTCAAACCCTTTTCCTCAACAATCAATGGAGCCTTTTCTTTCTCATCATTTTTCTTCTTTCGATTTTCAACAACATCAGTCTTAGACTTCAAGTTGGTGCACTTTCGTGCAATATGCCCAACTTGATTGCATCTGAAACATGTCCGGGCGTCAACAACGCGAATAGTGCCTTCAGACTGAGGTTGTGAAACTTTTTCCTCAAAGAACTCTTTGTTCGATTTTGAAAAGATTTCAGGTTCTTCATTAGAAAATGAACTCGAACTGTTCACAAAAACTTTCTTTTCAACAAATTTCTTGTTCTGAACATTTTTCTTTTGATAAGACTTACTCCCCTGATATCCATCCGACCAATTGTTTCGATTGTTATTAGAAAAACGTGGAAGAATAACGGGTTTCTTGTAGTAAGCTTTATCCTTTTCAAAATTCATTTGTCTTTTTTTTGGTTCAAACTCTTCACTTCTGCCAGCTCAACTTCGATTAATTTGTAAACATTTTTCAATTTGTTGACATTTACTTTCTCAATCGGAAACTCAGTATCCGAAAACAACTTATCTGAACCCAACATCTTGTACATGACAAGATTTGTTTCTTCATTTAAGTTGTTCTTGGATTTTTGTTTCGGAATGTATTTATCCAAGAAACAACCATCATCTTCATTTGAATCAGACTCTAAGACACTTTCTGCCATGCTTTTGACAATATCAGTCTGAACACTATCATCAGATGATGATGCTGAGAATGTAACATCAATCGACTCTGGAAGTTTTATTTCATCTGAATTTTCATCATCATTAACCAGTCCGGAGTTTTTCTTTGAGAAATTGTTTAAAACAGGTGGTGGGACTTGATGATATCCCACTCCAGTTCCGTCCGAAAATACATCTTCGTCAGCTTTGTTTTTCCCGATTGGTTTGGGAACAATGTGGTGCAGAACAAAGCTCGCGGAGTTGTAACTGGTTAATTTTAATTGGATGCGTTCATTTTCGATTTTTGCTTCTTGGTATTGAAGCTTCAGATTAGCAATTTCATCCAATTGTTTGTTTATTAACTCCTCTTTCACCCTTAACACACCCGTCAGTTGAACATTTTCTTTTGTTGTTTTCCCATTTCGATCATCCGAATCTTTAACCGTTCGCTTAAGCTTCTCAAAATTTTCAGTGATGTGACGATTTTCAAGAATGAGTTTTTCATTTTCTTTCTTAGTTCTTTCTATGTCACTTTTATCACTTTCAATTTTTTTTCTGTTAAATCTTTTGCACGATCATTTGAAGCTTTTAGCAATTTATCCCGGTTTAAGATTTGGTTTTCAACCTCTCTGACTCTTCTAGTCATATCTTCAACCTTTTTGTTGTTGAGATAAGCGATAGTACTACAATCTTTGCAATTTTTCATGCAATTCTTGCAGTCACTTTCGCTTTTGTCTTTCTTACTGACACTACATTCATGCTTATCTGACTGACCTTGGCGTTTGACTCAGTTCCAGAACTAGAATCTACCTCCAGTTCTTTTGCAGCTAGAACTTTGTCTACCATCTTCATCAGATTTTCGGCTGTGAGCTCCTGTGATGTATCTATCACTCCATCATCGATCTTCTTTTCTGCCGATTTCGCCTTTTCTTCTTTCTCTTCCACTTTCTTTTCACCTTCACCCCACCATTCTCTTTGTCTAGCTTCTTCTTCTTCTTCAGCATATTGCTGAATGATTGCATCAACACTGAGTGAATTGGATCGATTGCGATATTACCTTGAGGATCAAGATAACATTCTCTGTCTCGATCCCACCTTTTAGCCCTTTTTGCTTCTTTGTAAATGGTATAGATTCTGCTTACTTTTGTTTGGGCCTTCATTCTTCTGTTCACAAAATTTTCTTCTTCTGTTCTTGTATCTTTGAACGGAAAAATCTTTCCTGCTACGAATGCGTAACCAACCGCATCTTCTTCAGGCAATATCTCACTCCAATCGTATCCCTCATCATCATGAATGACTGCTAGAGCTCTTGACTTTTCCTTTTCTTTTTCTTCGATCTGCTTCAGCCTTGGAGGTTCCGATTTGTTCTGATGATAAATGGCTTTCTTATAATAATCTTCTCGGAATAGATTAGCCGATTCATCAGCATACTCGTTTCTGCATTCTCGTTTAAAGTGACCTTTTTGTTTGCATTTGAAACATGTCACTTTAGACTTATCGAAACCCAATTTGGTAGATGGACCACCAATTGTTTTCCTGCCAGTTATTTCCATGAAGCGTTGTGCTCGACGAACAGCACTGGCCATAGCCCAACGAATATCAATTAGCTCCATTTCTTCAGGATCTATTTGATCGTAGTCTTCCTTCATCAGGTTGGTGTTACCTATCTTCCCAGCAACTAACCCCTCATATGACTCCAATACAGATGCCAAGAAAATCATCTGTTGTTTCGCCGACTCCTCACTAAAATTCTGACCATTTTTCAAGTCAACTGCAATGTTACATTGAAAAACATTCTTTGGTGCAGTTTGTTGTTGGCTTGATGTGCTTGAAGATGGTCCTTGACTTGTAGTGTTGGAAGACATTCCTCCATGAAAACCACTGTGTGAGGTTTCTTGAGTCATTGGTTGTGAACTTTCTGCAGTGAAGGTTGTTTTCGGAGATCCTGTCTTTTGAATCAAGCTCTTTGGATAATAAAGTTCCACATTTTGATGATATAAAGAGTGATTGACTTTATGTGTTTTCTTTATTTCGAGCTCATGGCTCTCAAGTTTCTCTATCAGCAAATCAACTGTCAGAACACTTGGCTGGATTGTATTCTTGATCACCATTGCGAAGTATTGCCAATCCATTTCGTCTGGTAAGGAATCAAATAACTTGTCTACAAGCTCCTCTTGTGTAAAAACAATTCCATGTCTGGCGAACTCTAGCTTTAGATGCCCGAAACGTTCAATCATTTTTGGAACAGACTCATTTTTAAGACAACCAAACAGATCAAATTCCTTTTTCAGCAGTTTCTTTTTGTTTTTAATGATTTCTGCAGTACCGACACATTTCTTTTGTAATTTATCCCAAAGATCCTTTGCGTTTGAATAATCAATTAGTGAGATAATATCTTCTCTCACTGATTGGTTTATCAATGCTAGGCATTTTTGTTCTGCCACAAAATATTCAATCTCTTCACTTTCTGACATGTTCTCAAAGTCTTCTCTTCCATTGTTAAAACCATTTTTTAAGCTTTTCCAACTGGGGTACGCGAAGGCTCTCAACCATTCCTCGAATCGCTTTGCCCACCGGTTATAATCTTCAATTGCTAACAGCTTTGGTGGCTTATTGTAGGTTCCATAAGCGCTTTCCACACTAAGTGCTTCTGTCAACGTCTTTCTCGTACTTGGAGTATTCTCATTTGTTCGGTTTGTTGAATCATCTCCACCATTGCCAGCAAACACATACATTTCACTGAATGGGTTCATGAATTCTTCCATTGTTAAGTACCTGAGATGTTTATCAAACACTTAGTAAAATTTTGAATTTCAAAGATGTAAAAACAAGGACACTTGAATCGAATGGTTCATTCGATCGACCAGTACACCCACAATCGGCTGACTCGTTCGATCGAGTGACTCGTTCGATCGGCTGACAAACACAACTATGTAATCAGTACACAATTACTGTCCGATCGAGTGGCGTATTCGATCGGCTAGCAATATGATGTCAGCAACAATGTCAAAAGTCAACAATGTTGTCCGATCGAATTGCTCGTTCGATCGGCTAACACTGATGATGTCAGCAACACTTTAGAATATCTGAACGGATATGCAACTGGAATGACGTCAGCAAGTACAAGAATCGGCTAGGTCGTTCGACCGGCTGACATCAGCAAACATGAACAGTTTTCCATGGATTTTGATCAATTTGAACAAGTTTTAGATTGAATTTGATTGTGAAACTTTGTAGGATTGTAATTCTAATGATTGCGATTTGATTGATAGCAAATTTGTCAGTTTTTAACCGTAAAATCTCATTGAATTTTAAGTTTTTCTAGTTTTATGATGTAAAAGTGAAAAGTAAATCTAGATCTGAGAAGAACATAGAAGAATCGTTCAAATTTCCGGCGAAATTTGAGTCGGAATGATAGAAACAACAAATTTCCGGTGAAATTTGTTTCTGACACAGCAAACACGACTTGAATTCCGGTGAATTCGTCTCTAAATCAACAAGAACGGCTTGAATTCCGGTGAATTCGTCTCTGTAGATCTCGATTCAGCTTCCTAAAGCTCTAATACCACTTGTTGGTCCCTCTGATGGGATCTTCCTGTTCGTATATGTAGTTGAATCGTAAAGTGATCAATGCGCGGAATTCATGTAATCACATAGCAGATATACAAAGACAATATTCTACTCTGAATCACCGTCTGAGATTCTATTGAATGATGTGAAAGTATACAGGTCGTAAATGTAGTTGAATCGTAAAGTGATCAATGCGCGGAATTCATGTAATCACATAGCAGATATACAAAGACAATATTCTACTTTGAATCACCGTCTGAGATTCTATTGAATGATGTGAAAGTATACAGGAACCAGAAAGAACTCAGACATACAAAAGGTAGGTTGCGAGTGAAAGTGTCAAAAGGTTCAAAATAAACTAACCTACCGGCTATTTATAGGCAAGGACAGAATAAGAGAGTGCTGGCCGATCGGCTGAGCTAGCCGATCGGCTGAACATCCTAACCAATCGAGTAGCCTGCTCGATCGGCCGGGCTGTCCGATCGGCTGGGCTAGCCAATCGGCTAGCATCAACAGCACTTAACAAAAACTTCACCGATTCTGTCCTGCTTTACATACAAACAAACAAAACATATACACAACTATACAAAATACGACTACATGTTGACGGAAGCTACAGATGTTATTGCACTAACAACGATTGGATTAAGTATACCGATGATACTATACAAGCCTCTTGCCTCATGATTAGGAATTATGAATCCCGAGATTCAAATGGATTTTGAACATCATGGGCGTATGACATGATTACCCAGTTGAAGGAAATGTTCCTACAACAAGTAAGGGTAGAAGCTTCGAAACGGTTCGAGCGCTTCATGGATGTCGAATGGAGGAAAACCAATCGGTCTCATCTTATATCTTTAAGATGAAAAGCCACATTGATCACCTCGAAAGGCTCAATATGGGTAAAAGGGCTTTATCCATTCTAACGATCAATGAGGGTGGCAACTAGAAAGGGCATCACCCCGACACCAAAGCAAATGTTGCAAATGGAAACGGGAAATTCAAAGGGAAAAGAAAAAAGAAAGGCTAAAGCGGAACCACCGAAACCAAAAGAAAGAAGGCAAAGGTTGCCATGAACGATCCATACTTTGAATGTGGAGAGATAGGACATTTAAATAGGAATTGTCCAACCTATCTCAAAGAGTTGAAAAATAAGAGGGATGCTAGGCAAACCTCAAGTACAATCATTATGATACATATTGACCTTAATGTTATTTCTTCTAACACATAAGTATTAGATGCCGAATGCGGAACTCATGTTTGGAATTCATTGCAAGAGTTTAAAACAAATAAGCATTACAACAGGGAGACATTAGTCTGTTCATGGGCTATAGAACGAAAGTTCAAGTTGAAGCCCTAGGAGACTATGTTTTGAAACTTCCAAATGGTTTGGAAATAGTTTTAAAAATGTTTTGCATGCTCCTAGTTTGAATAGGAACATTATTTAAGTTTCCCTTATAAGACAATATGGTTTTGATTTAAACTTTATAAACAATGACATTTATATTTTGATGAATGACATGTTTTACTTTAAACCTATGCCTTCAAATGGTATTTATGAATTGGTTCATGATAATACATCATTTGATGGTTAACTGTACCAAGCAATCACCAAGAGACTCAAAATGGATTGGAGTGAGACCTATCTTTGGCATTATCGCCTTGGTCATATAAACAGAATCGCATACAAACACTTCAAAAGAATGGTCTTTTGGAAACAAATGAAATTGGTTCATTTGATATATGTGAATCTTGTCTAAAAGGTAAAATGACTAAGAAACCCTTTAGTGGGAAAGGGCAAAAGATTTATTAGGTATCATACATTCGAATGTGGTCCTTTTAAGCCAATGACTAGGAATGGTGAAAGATACTTCATTACCTTTTACCAACGACTATAGTAGTTATGGTTATGTGTACTTGATACAAAGATGAAGTTTTGAAACATTCAGAATCTTCAAAAGGTAAAGTACTAAATCAACTCAATCAAAGTTCTTCGTTCCGATAGAGGAGGAATCCAACTCTATTTGGATATGGGTCGATCTATAATGGCTAGGAGCACATTATCTCTATCATTTTGGGGTTACGCTTTGCTCTCCGCGGCCCGTATGGCCCAAACCAAGAAAGTGGATAAGACACCTTTTGAAATATGGCATGGAAGGGTTCCATCATTATCATATTTAAAGGTATGGGTTGTGAAGCTTATGTGAAGCAACACACCCCAAACAAATTAGAAGTACGATCCACTAAGTGTATCTTTGTAGGATATCCTAAAGATGAATTAGGATATTACTTCTACGATCCAACAGAGAAAAAGTATTTATTGCTCGAAAGGCTGAGTTCTTGGAAGCTAAGTTCCTTGTGGAAGGAATTAGTAGAAGAGTGGAACTTGATGAGAACCGAGAACCACAAGCCGATACACGTTTGGTTAAAACTAGCACTCAATAAGAGGTTGTTGAAAATGATCAAGTGGTTGATCAATACACACAAAAACGTTCGCATATCTGGTAGAATTAGTAGTCCACCTGAATATGGATTTTTCATGGATGGATGCTACGTGGTAGATTCGGGTGAACCAACCACATACCATGATGCAATGTCAATTATGACAAATGGCTTGAAGCCATGAACGTAGAGATGCAATCCATGTATGACAACCAAGTATGGGAATTGGTTGTACTACCTCTTAACTCCAAAGTGGTTGGAAGTAAGTGGGTTTTCAGGAAGAAAAACCGATATGCATGGTAACTTGGATACTTGTAAAGCGAGACTTGTAGCAAAAGGTTTCACTCAAACTCAAGGGGTTGATTATAACGAGACCTTTTCGCCCGTGGCGATGCTAAAGTCAACTAGGATATTATTTACCATACCTGCATAATATGATTATGAGATTTGGCAAATGGATGTCAAAACGGCTTTCCTTAATGGATATCTTAAGGAAGATATCTATATGGTTCAACCTGAAGGTTTTGTCAATCCAAAACATCCTGACAAAGTGTGCAAGTTAAAGAAATCTATCTATGGATTGAAACAAGCATCTAGAAGTTGGAATCATCGTTTTGATGAAGAAATTGAGAATTTTGTATTCATCAAGAACGTCGATAAAGCTTGTGTGTATAAGAAGGCTAGTGGGAGCATTATTACTTTCTTAATATTAAATGTCGATGACATTCTACTATTTGGAAATGACATTCCAACCATGGAAGGTGTAAAAGCCTGGCTTGGAAGTTGTTTTCCATTAAGGATCATGGTTAAGTCGCTTATAATTTGGGAATAAAGATCTATAGGGATAGATCAAGGCGCTTGATAGGTTCAAACTAAAGTGCATACATTGACAAAATCTTGAAAAGGTTCAAGATATAGAACTTTATGAAAGGTTTGGTACCTGTTCAAAAGGAGCACAATATTGAGTGTGTGACAACCGGTAATTTACGCGCTTAATCATGTGATTAACAAGTGATTACGCAATAATAAATAGTGTTTACGACGCAAATTAACTTAATTAGGCCTTTGGAGTGCCTAGGAACGCTTATCCGACTCTACAGTACGCGTATGAAGATTCGCGTGGAATCTGCGGAACACCAAATGACAACGGAGTGATACCGTGCAAAATGCTGACAACGCCGACAAATATGGATGTTACGCGATTACCGGCCGTATTTTATGTATTTTTAATACTAAAATTTTATCACTTGACGTTAAAACGGAGTTCGGGTTTTGACAACGGGTCTCGTAGGGATTACGGGCCACTTGCACATGAGATGGGCTTGTGGGCCTTGGGCCCAAGCCTAAAACTACACATAATATATTAGAATCTATAACAGATTTATAAAATCTATAGAAGATTTACACAATCTACTAAAATCTCATCAAATCTATACAAAAGATTTGCCTCAAAGATTTTGAACACAAAATCTCTACATAAAATCTTGACTCCAAGGATAAAAGTTCCGACCTGAATGTAAGATAAATGCACATAAGAACCCTTGGTCCTCAAAGCTCTATATAAGGAACCCTCCCTTTTGTTTGTCTGCAACCAAAACACACAAAACAAAATGGAGAAGCAGGAAATCCACTCCCTCATCTCCTCTCTCAAGCTCACAACTCAAATACCCCCCCCCTCTCTCGAGTTCATCACAGCAAACCCCCAACACCTCCATTTTCCCCTCTCGATCTCCATTTCTGGCGAGACACCCCCTTCCGATCCTCATGACTACCGACAACCGGAGGTCACCGGCCGGCCACCACCAACCGGTGGTGGTGTGCGGCGGTTTAACACAGAAGAGAGAGAGAGACGGGGAGAGAGAGAGAGGCGAGATAGAGAGAGAGAGGAGCGATGGGAGAGAGAGATGAAACGGCAGAGGACCACCGGCGGCGGCGGTGGCGGCACCTATGACGGTGGTGTACGGCGGCGCTGCGGAAAATCGAGCAAGATCGGGAGTGAGGGAGAAAGCCGGTGGAGCCGGCTGACTCTCCGACGACTTCGGAGCTCCGGTAACCCATTTCACGGCTACAGCAGAACCGTCTACGGCGCCGACGTTAATTTTCAGTTCGATCCGACATGTATTCTGGTACAGACCACCCCCCTGCTTCCTTTATTTATTTATAATTTTTTTTTAAAGGATGATGATGGTAGTTACTATTTCCTGTTAATGATGGAGATGATAATTCACATTAGGATCGGGTATAAACGGTTCGGGTCAAAGTCAACTTTGGTTCGGTTCAGACATTGGTCAACTTCAGTCAGCGGTCAACGGCTCGGTCAACAGATTCGGCTCGGGTCAGCACGGTTCAACGGGTTCGGTTCAGTCAACATAATGTCAGCGGTGGTTCGCGGTTCGTGGTTCGGATCGACTCGGTCAAACCGAGTCAACTCGGTCAAACTTTTCAGCGCTTCGACACGAGAGTTTTGGGTAATAGTTAAAGCCGTGGTTTCGTTATGTTATTTTTATAATTTTTATCTAACGTGACAAACGAGCTCGAACCGACTAACGATCTTGCATTTCGTGAGTTGATTATTCATATTTGGCATTTTGATAAATTTCGTATATATTATGTGTTGGGTTGTTGAATCTTGATAAAAGTAACGACAACTTGCGTTGTCGGGGGCGTCCAAAAACAGAGGAAACTCTGCCCATTTTTCTAGAAAATCCGTAAAATAATCGCGTTTTAACGTAAAGCGAAACATAACCGATCAACTGCAGACGCTTTTTATAAAAGTAAAAACAAGTGTATAATTTTCGATAAAACTTTATGATATACAAAAACGACGATTTTGGAATCGTTTACAACAATAAACCTAGTTATTTTTTTTAAACTTCGAAAGCTCGACAATTCTTTTTACAAAATCAATATAATTACTTATATTGTTTCAAAAGCTGATATCACGCATTCGTTTTATAAAAATAAATATAGTTTATATATTTATTTTCAATATCGTGCAAAACGAATCCTTTTATAAATAAATATAGCTAAATATTTATTTTTGACACAAACAAGTCGAAATTTTTCTAAAATAAATATAGTCATATTTATTTTAAACAAAATAAGCCGAAACGGCAAATACGTATATCTTTGGCAAATATACACAAGACGTGATATATATAATCCAAGTTATTATATATTATTTTCATACGAATACTCTTTTATACACGTATGACTACTCGAGACGGCTAACACACTTACAACGATATATTTATATACTTTATATAAATATTTACTTATTTTAAGTCTCTCGGAAACTAAGTCTTTTTCAAGACTTATTAAATTGCTACTGATATTAAACGAGACTTAACACGTATAACTTAATCTTTTCTATTAGGTTAACAACTTATCATCAAATCGTTCAGTTAACGATTCGGTAGAGCTCGGTAACACGTAGTTACCGTTTTTGCTTAGAAACTTATTAGATATTCCGTGTTAGGAATATTGTAGGATGCACGCTAGCGAATCTCATCTTGGAAACGACATCAAGAAGTCGTAAATTAGCTAGCTTTGCACTGGAATATTCAGGTGAGTTCATAACCCCACATTTTTACACTTTTATAAATGTTTTCGGGGTGGAAAGACATGCACTTTTTGCAAAGCATACAAGTATTATATATTTAAACCATGTCACAAAGAACACAAATGGTTTACGAAAAGCTTATGATTTATACCGGTTTTCCAAACAAGCGTATTTTTCTGAAAATACAAATACAAGAGTTTAAAAATACATGAGTTATGGTATGAAAATATAAAAAGCACACTTGGTGAGAACGAGTACCAAGTGTGTAGCGATATGAGAATACAAAACACACTTGGTGAGAAACGAGTACCAAGTGTAGGTGATATAAGAATACGGGAAGCGCGCTTGGTGAGAAACGAGAACCAAGTAGGATGCGCTATGAAAAATGATGCGAGAAATCGTGTCACGAATAGGGTACAGAAGCACCATTAATCAACAATATACCTAGACCGCAGAACAAAAGGTTAGATCTAACGGGTGCCGGGCAGCCACACTCTCGATGAGGGCGAGTATCGAGTAGTGCTTTTGTGTCTCAGAATATACCAATTAAATGCCTAAGGTTTGGTGGCTTCCTATGTCGTGTCACATGTTAATGGCTTTGCAACCCATTAACAATCCTGATATTTACAGGAATACTTTAATTACATGAAATTCATACCATACTAAAACTTGATTTATACTTGAGTACGTGGGGTACTCAAAGAAAACTTGAATTAAACTTGAGTACGTGGGGTACTCAAGAAAACGGGAATTATACTTGAGAACGTGGGGTACTCAAGAGAAATGTGAATTATACATAGGTACGTGGTGTACACATGAATACTTGTTTTATATATGAAAACATGATTTATACATGAATACATGATCTGTACAAGAAAATGATTTTAAAATTCGTTTTCTCATCAATACTTCAAAAACCGGTTATTCAAAAAGATTTACTTCAAATCTTTTACAAACAAACTATGAACTCGCTCAACTTTATGTTGATTTTTCGCATGTTTCTTTCTCAGGTTGCATTTCTAAGACAAGGCACGGTTGGAATAGGAGGACCATGAAGAGTCGAGTACTTAGTGGCGTTCATTTTCTAAAAGACTTAGATTGTTTGCTTCCGCTGTGCAATGAAGATACCAGTCCAGTCACGCCAATGCTCTGATAATTTCGGGGTGTGACAGATTGGTATCAGAGCTATAGGTTACAGCAAATAAGGTCTTCTGTAGGAATACCTAGGCTCTAACCTCACTATCCTCTGGGAACTTAGAATATTGAAACCTGAATGCATACGGAACGCATAGTACTCGAATATGGTCTCCAACCGTTGCCGAAAAACAAACAGTCAGGAGTTTGTTTTCAAACATACGCTAAAGTGGTGTTTTGCACACAGTACACAAAGCAGTCGCATACAGTACACAAAACTCTGAGAGTTTAGGAAACATGCATTTAAGACCTTCGGAAACTTATGTTAAAGTTCATTAAAGGTCATCACGTAGGGACTGCAAATATTAATTCGGGCACACACAATTATACATATCGTCTATGATGTTTTAACTTCCCGAGCAGGCAGCCTACGCATAACGAAAAGCTAGCGCACAGGTATACGTGAGACTTAAGCTATACGTCAACGAAGGTTGAAGTACGTCACATGCGACTATCGATCAGGAAGCGGCAGTTGGCGCGCGGTCCTGCAAACGACACGAGTCATGCTAAGAAGAAGACGTGTGTCTCCGCATTCCCCCTATCACGACGAATACGCTATGTTTGGCATTCCATGGTAATGTCACCTAATAACTGGTTATCACATGCAACCCCAGGTAAAGTCCTTAAATTTCTTTTATTGAAGTTTCGACTTTCATACTTACTGAGTAGATTTTCGTATCTCTACTCCTCTTGATGGTCATTGTGTCACGACCACATCTTTCAGTATAGCGAATATTCATTTGCTTCATTTCTTGAAAATTCCCATGTTACGCATGCATCGTTTGTTACGCATGTGGTTTGTTTCGAATAAAGTGTTTCATTAAAGTTCAAATATTGTTGATTTGTGATTCAAACGACCCACATTATTGAAATTGTTGGCTTCCTTGTTATCAAGTCAACACACTTCCTTGAAATTTCTTTTCTTTTCAAGTTACATACATGGTTTTCGTTGTGACCATGCCGAAAGTTTTCTTGTCGATACATATATTTATTGTCGGCTTGCGCCGAAATAAAATTCAGTTGTTTGAACCTGTTCAGTATACATATTCAATTCAAGACATCATATGATGTATTGAAAACATCATATTCGAATTCGTTTTAACAATCGTTTCATTGTTCCGAGTCGTAGTAGATTTGTTTGATCTACGACTCCATTAAGTCGTTTGTTGATTTCGACACCTTGTGGTGTCAATACAGACTTGTAGCTTGGGCTATACATGATTGAACGTTTTATGCAAAACACAGGTGATACTTGTTCGATCACCGCTATATTTGAATTGTTTCATTCACTACGACACCTTGTGGCGTCGGTAGAATTTGCAGCTTGGGCTGATCGTGATCGAGCGTTTCATGCAAACTATTACATTTGAGCTTGTTGAAATCTAAATTCATTTATTGGATGCAATCATTTCTAGAATTCATTCATATCTTGCGATACGTCCTTGAATTCACATCATTCGAATAAGTATTGATTCGATTTCATGATCGTTCACTTTGGTACTATTCGTATTTTCTACGCATAACGTAACTCTAGGGAGTTAACGTAGTCTAAATTTCGAGGACGAAATTTTATTAACAGGGGGAGAATGTGACAACCGGTAATTTACGCGCTTAATCATGTGATTAACAGGTGATTACGCAATAATAAATAGTGTTTACGACGCAAATTAACTTAATTAGGCCTTTGGAGTGCCTAGGAACGCTTATCCGACTCTACAGTACGCGTATGAAGATTCGCGTGGAATCTGCGGAACACCAAATGACAACGGAGTGATACCGTGCAAAATGCTGACAACGCCGACAAATATGGATGTTACGCGATTACCGACCGTATTTTATGTATTTTTAATACTAAAATTTTATCACTTGACGTTAAAACGGAGTTCGGGTTTTGACAACGGGTCTCGTAGGGATTACGGGCCACTTGCACATGAGATGGGCTTGTGGGCCTTGGGCCCAAGCCTAAAACTACACATAATATATTAGAATCTATAACAGATTTATAAAATCTATAGAAGATTTACACAATCTACTAAAATCTCATCAAATCTATACAAAAGATTTGCCTCAAAGATTTTGAACACAAAATCTCTACATAAAATCTTGACTCCAAGGATAAAAGTTCCGACCTGAATGTAAGATAAATGCACATAAGAACCCTTGGTCCTCAAAGCTCTATATAAGGAACCCTCCCTTTTGTTTGTCTGCAACCAAAACACACAAAACAAAATGGAGAAGCAGGAAATCCACTCCCTCATCTCCTCTCTCAAGCTCACAACTCAAATACCCCCCCTCTCTCGAGTTCATCACAGCAAACCCCCAACACCTCCATTTTCCCCTCTCGATCTCCATTTCTGGCGAGACACCCCCCTCCGATCCTCATGACTACCGACAACCGGAGGTCACCGGCCGGCCACCACCAACCGGTGGTGGTGTGCGGCGGTTTAACACAGAAGAGAGAGAGAGACGGGGAGAGAGAGAGAGGCGAGATAGAGAGAGAGAGGAGCGATGGGAGAGAGAGATGAAACGGCAGAGGACCACCGGCGGCGGCGGTGGCGGCACCTATGACGGTGGTGTACGGCGGCGCTGCGGAAAATCGAGCAAGATCGGGAGTGAGGGAGAAAGCCGGTGGAGCCGGCTGACTCTCCGACGACTTCGGAGCTCCGGTAACCCATTTCACGGCTACAGCAGAACCGTCTACGGCGCCGACGTTAATTTTCAGTTCGATCCGACATGTATTCTGGTACAGACCACCCCCCTGCTTCCTTTATTTATTTATAATTTTTTTTAAAGGATGATGATGGTAGTTACTATTTCCTGTTAATGATGGAGATGATAATTCACATTAGGATCGGGTGTAAACGGTTCGGGTCAAAGTCAACTTTGGTTCGGTTCAGACATTGGTCAACTTCAGTCAGCGGTCAACGGCTCGGTCAACAGATTCGGCTCGGGTCAGCACGGTTCAACGGGTTCGGTTCAGTCAACATAATGTCAGCGGTGGTTCGCGGTTCGTGGTTCGGATCGACTCGGTCAAACCGAGTCAACTCGGTCAAACTTTTCAGCGCTTCGACATGAGAGTTTTGGGTAATAGTTAAAGCCGTGGTTTCGTTATGTTATTTTTATAATTTTTATCTAACGTGACAAACGAGCTCGAACCGACTAACGATCTTGCATTTCATGAGTTGATTATTCATATTTGGCATTTTGATAAATTTCGTATATATTATGTGTTGGGTTGTTGAATCTTGATAAAAGTAACGACAACTTGCGTTGTCGGGGGCGTCCAAAAACAGAGGAAACTCTGCCCATTTTTCTAGAAAATCCGTAAAATAATCGCGTTTTAACGTAAAGCGAAACATAACCGATCAACTGCAGACGCTTTTTATAAAAGTAAAAACAAGTGTATAATTTTCGATAAAACTTTATGATATACAAAAACGACGATTTTGGAATCGTTTACAACAATAAACCTAGTTATTTTTTTTAAACTTCGAAAGCTCGACAATTCTTTTTACAAAATCAATATAATTACTTATATTGTTTCAAAAGCTGATATCACACATTCGTTTTATAAAAATAAATATAGTTTATATATTTATTTTCAATATCGTGCAAAACGAATCCTTTTATAAATAAATATAGCTAAATATTTATTTTTGACACAAACAAGTCGAAATTTTTCTAAAATAAATATAGTCATATTTATTTTAAACAAAATAAGCCGAAACGGCAAATACGTATATCTTTGGCAAATATACACAAGACGTGATATATATAATCCAAGTTATTATATATTATTTTCATACGAATACTCTTTTATACACGTATGACTACTCGAGACGGCTAACACACTTACAACGATATATTTATATACTTTATATAAATATTTACTTATTTTAAGTCTCTCGGAAACTAAGTCTTTTTCAAGACTTATTAAATTGCTACTGATATTAAACGAGACTTAACACGTATAACTTAATCTTTTCTATTAGGTTAACAACTTATCATCAAATCGTTCAGTTAACGATTCGGTAGAGCTCGGTAACACGTAGTTACCGTTTTTGCTTAGAAACTTATTAGATATTCCGTGTTAGGAATATTGTAGGATGCACGCTAGCGAATCTCATCTTGGAAACGACATCAAGAAGTCGTAAATTAGCTAGCTTTGCACTGGAATATTCAGGTGAGTTCATAACCCCACATTTTTACACTTTTATAAATGTTTTCGGGGTGGAAAGACATGCACTTTTTGCAAAGCATACAAGAATTATATATTTAAACCATGTCACAAAGAACACAAATGGTTTACGAAAAGCTTATGATTTATACCGGTTTTCCAAACAAGCGTATTTTTCTGAAAATACAAATACAAGAGTTTAAAAATACATGAGTTATGGTATGAAAATATAAAAAGCACACTTGGTGAGAACGAGTACCAAGTGTGTAGCGATATGAGAATACAAAACACACTTGGTGAGAAACGAGTACCAAGTGTAGGTGATATAAGAATACGGGAAGCGCGCTTGGTGAGAAACGAGAACCAAGTAGGATGCGCTATGAAAAATGATGCGAGAAATCGTGTCACGAATAGGGTACAGAAGCACCATTAATCAACAATATACCTAGACCGCAGAACAAAAGGTTAGATCTAACGGGTGCCGGGCAGCCACACTCTCGATGAGGGCGAGTATCGAGTAGTGCTTTTGTGTCTCAGAATATACCAATTAAATGCCTAAGGTTTGGTGGCTTCCTATGTCGTGTCACATGTTAATGGCTTTGCAACCCATTAACAATCCTGATATTTACAGGAATACTTTAATTACATGATATTCATACCATACTAAAACTTGATTTATACTTGAGTACGTGGGGTACTCAAAGAAAACTTGAATTAAACTTGAGTACGTGGGGTACTCAAGAAAACGGGAATTATACTTGAGAACGTGGGGTACTCAAGAGAAATGTGAATTATACATAGGTACGTGGTGTACACATGAATACTTGTTTTATATATGAAAACATGATTTATACATGAATACATGATCTGTACAAGAAAATGATTTTAAAATTCGTTTTCTCATCAATACTTCAAAAACCGGTTATTCAAAAAGATTTACTTCAAATCTTTTACAAACAAACTATGAACTCGCTCAACTTTATGTTGATTTTTCGCATGTTTCTTTCTCAGGTTGCATTTCTAAGACAAGGCACAGTTGGAATAGGAGGACCATGAAGAGTCGAGTACTTAGTGGCGTTCATTTTCTAAAAGACTTAGATTGTTTGCTTCCGCTGTGCAATGAAGATACCAGTCCAGTCACG
This sequence comes from Helianthus annuus, assembly GCF_002127325.2. Lineage (NCBI taxonomy): Eukaryota > Viridiplantae > Streptophyta > Magnoliopsida > Asterales > Asteraceae > Helianthus > Helianthus annuus. Next base: position 27,845,942 of record NC_035446.2, read on the forward strand.
CCAATGCTCTGATAATTTCGGGGTGTGACAGAGTGTGTCTCAATGTCCAAGCTCAAAGGGTGAGCAAGAAAGAATGAAAGGAATCCCATATGCGTCTGCTATAGGATCCATTATGTATGCAATGATATGCACTAGACCGGACATGTCATGCGCTTTAAGCATGACGAGAAGACACCAGTGAGTAACCATCATTGGGTGACTGTTAAAATATATATATATATTGAAATACCTTAGAAGGACTAACGATATATTTCTAATATATGGATCTGGTGAAGAAGAACTCATTGTAAAGGGTTACAGGAATGCGAGTTTCGGAATTCGTTGTAAAGGGTTACATGGATACGAGTTTCCAAACTGATTGAGATGATTCTCGATCACAATCAGGGTAGCATTGTCCACTACAGAATCAGAATACATCGCCGCTTCATTGATCGAGATAATTCATATGGATCTACCACTTGAATTATTGCCGATCTAGGGGTAGTCCCTACCATTCAGGACCCCTAGAGATCTTTATGATAACGATGGTGCGATTGCTTAAATCAAGGAACCTCGTGTACATCGAAAGACTAGGCACAATGAGCGGAGTTTCAACTACATAAGGGATGAAGTTGAAAAAAAGGGAAAGATATGTATTCACAAAGTTCACACTGATCAAAATATTGTGGATCCACTCACGAAGCTCCTTGAACAGGCAAAGCATGAAGGGTCATACTTGTGCCTAAGGACTTCGATATTCTAGTGATTGGATTTGGTCTATTTTGTATTTGGATATTGGAACAATTGGTTTTATAACTCTTTTACAGGGTATTTTGAGTTATGTTCCATTTTAGCATGTTTAAATCCATGAATAAGTTACTTATTCTAAATGTCCGTAGTTGATCATACTTGTGGAAACAAATATGAATGTAAGACTATTATGAACTTGGATTGGTGGATATTCATGAGGTATGAATATAGAGCAAAGTGTTGCTACCAAAGTTCATAGATATTTGTGGGATACAAATATTGGACTGACACGCTCTCAAATATTATTGCATGGAATCATTTGTGATTGATCATAAGTAAATTTGAGTATAGGAGAATATCATAGTATCCTTTGACCTGAGATACATATTGGGTCTTGATATTCACCAAATATTGTACCTTGACTTATTTCTTCGCTGTCAGTAATATGACAGTACATAAGGCTAAGCTTAGGTGTGGTACAAGGTGATTGTGAGAGACGTATGTAGTCAAGAAGGAATTTGTTCCTCTTATTCGTTGAGAGTAAGATGTCTAAGGCCTGCTAACGTTAAATCAACAGAGAGTGATCACTCTATGTCTCTGGATTTAACATGATATCTGTAACGAAAGGATAAATGATAGATTCACCTAAATCATGTTCAACTAAGGGACTTGAAGGGGATGATGTTATTGAATGGGAAATATAGTCATACGTATTAGGGGTAGTAAACTATAGTTAGGTGGTCTTTACTACTTGCATCAATCTTTTATGTATCTTGTGCAAGTGGGAGATTGTTGGATACTGTATGCCCAATATATATATTAGATTGATGTGGCTAGCACGTTATGATCCAAGTCGAGTCATACCCAAATACAAGCTAGACAAACACTTATAATATTTATTTATGATATGATCAAACAAATAAATATTAACACTTATAATATTTAGAAATTGGTTTTCTAAATAATTACACTTGAGAAACCAATAAATTATATGGATAATTTATTTTGAGAGAATATTTTATTTTGTTATTTAAATGGGTTAAATAACATTTTAAAAGGATGTATAAGTCTTAAAACATGTGGTGTTATAATTTTATAAAAGTTATAAAATTAATCAAGACTTAAATTGTTTAAAAGAAAATAATTGAACTTTTTTTTTTTATAAATTAAAGAGTGGGCCGCCCCCTCTTCCCAAGACCATTTTGGTCCAATAATCTTCCTTGCAATTTGCATGGTTAGATGCAATTTGATTGGGCAAGATTTGTGGCAACCTTCTCTCTCATCCTTTTATTAATTTTTGTATGACAAAAATTAGAAAAACACTAGACATAATTTTTCAAGCGCAAGACTTGAATTCTCTCTCAAAAATTTCGGCCAACATAAGGGTTGTTCAAAGGGTTTTTCAAGTTTGATTCAAGTGTTCAAATCCTAGCTAAAACTAGAGTGTTTGTTGGAAGGCTTGGGGTATACAAGCTTGAGGTCTTCTACACTTGAAGGCAACCGTTCAAGAATCATCATCTTCTTCATATCCTTTACTCCTTGTAAGGTAGTATTCTAAACACCCTATGGTTGTGTTTTAATTTTTGATAGCATGCATGTTCGTATATGGATCCGGGTATTGGGTTTTACATATAAAATGGGTTTTATATCTTGTAAGTAACACGTTTTAAACAATATTTTTCGCTGCGTTTTTATTTTATATGGATAAAATACTTTGATAAACATGTGAAAAACCCAACAATGGTATCTAGAGCCGCTTATATGAGTGCATGCTTCATAGGATATGAAATTTTCGGGTTTCGGGTTTGGTTAAAACCCTTTGGCCGAAATTTTATATATGGTTATCCTTTTGTTTTTCAAGATTATTTTCATACATGCATAAAAGTATCTTGAAAAATTATGTCATTTGGATGATTTGTTTGTTTGGATAAAAACCCACTTTTTCGGTTTTTTCATTCTTGACCGAAAAGTAGGTTGTAAAAAGGAAACCATTTTTGCTTCTTGAATTTTATATATATGTGGATATATATTTTGGTGTTTATAACCTAGCCATGACCTTGTGTGAATATGTTGAATGATTGTGTTATGATTTATATTTAATTATTTCAAAGGGTTGTAATAATTATTATTTTTTGTTCTTCCATTTGTAAAGTTATGTAATTTATTTATTTTCATTTAGTATGTAAAATAAAAAGATTAGGTGCATTTTATTTTACTAGAAGAAATGTATTAGGATTTTTTTTTTTTTTTGTAAAAGAAGATGCACACAAAAATGCGGTTTTGGTTTTGGCCAATTTCGGGCCTAAAGGACTTCATAGTTCTTAACGGGATTTTAGCCCGATAACCAAAACACATTTTTGAATTCCAAAGGAGTTTGTAGCTGAATATAAAAGACATTTGGAAGCCCAAAGAAAGTGAGGAAATCACAACACAAGAAGAAGACTTGAAGCATTTGGATGCGGGATCAAGTGGGAGTTCAACGACACATTATTTGTGTCAATATTCACCCTTAGGAAGGACCTTTTAACACACTTGTTTCGGCTAACAAGTGTGGTCAAAATAGTTGGCTATGGTTATGCACCTATTATTATGTATGTTGTGCTTGTGTGGTTGCTTATTTATATTGTTTTGATGATATTTGGATAAGCATGCTTAACAAACTAATAATCAACAACAAGCTTAAAATTGGTTCTTAAAAAATCATTAAAATTGGTTAAGAAAAGGTTATTAAAAATTAATGATTTTATAATAAAATGGGGTTTTATTAAAAAGAAACTTGAAAATTTGTTTTCATAAAAGTACTAAGGATTTGAATGCATGCAAATGTATGGTACATAAAGTTTTCTAAACTGGAATTTTGAAAACTCAAAATCCCTTTTATAAAACAAGTCAAACACCATCCTTTTATACAACACTCGAATCACTTGGGAACTCTTTTGTGGGATAAAGGTCACCTAACCACATTTGAGGGAACTTGTATATTCGAGGTGAGTTTACCATGTTTGTGGGATAAAGGTCACCTAACCACTTATGTGTATAAACTCACACGTGTGTGTAAGTTGGACGACTTGATTTGGAAACCATGAACTTAGCGTCACCGAAGCATGGGGAACAAAGGTGTTGATGGGATTAAACATGCCAACTAAACATAAAGATGTTTAACCGGTCCCATATGGCTAGAAGTTGTAAAGGGTTACAATTGTCAAACGTTGACTACCTTGTTAATTTAAATAGAGGGATAAAGGTCACCTAACCAATATTTAAATGTAACGTTGGATTCTAGATTTTAATTATTAATTGTCTATGAGACATAAAAGGGTATTAATGATTAAAATATAATAATATTGTTGGTGCAGTCATCTGTCGTCTTCGTCTTAATATCGAGTCTCGGGTTCGTTAATAAGACGAACATGATGTCATCATCTTGGATGATGACATCATATGATGACATCATCAGTACATAAGCACATGAGATAAAACGACAAAACTTATTGAATTGGATAGTGAATTGTGGTCTTTGGTGTTGATTGGACCATATGAGGGTCCAATGAGTGCCATTCATCTAAAGGTCCAATTATGGAGAGTTCACTTGAAGACAAAGCATGAAGGTTCTCGTGAAGATCAAATGATATAAAGTCAAGGTGGATCGCTTTTATGAACATGGGGGATCGCTCTTATAGATTTAATTAGGATCGTTTATGTGGAAATAGTTAGGTCCGCTTTTTTGGTAGTTGTCATTACGAGCGGTCCTGAAACAGTATAAATAGGTTCATTGTCATTTCATTTGGTAACATAGTTCAGATCTTATACCGAGGTATTGCCGGTTTTCCTTGTAAACGTAAACGTTGTAAAATCAATCTACAAGAGGTTTAAAGTGTGATTGAAGCTGTGTACATGTCCGTTTCCTTGTTTCCGCCTCTGAAACGGAGTTGAGCTCTTCCGAACGACTCGTTTTAGGTCGAAATTCGATCCTACAATTGGTATTAGAGCCAAGGAGGAGGAGATCTCGCATATACAGCTTGTTTTCATCATTTTTTCTGCTTCTACACCTTTCTTTTTCGAAAAAAACGAAACTTTTTACGGTCAAAATCGCTTAAAATTCACACAGTGTGTGCGTAATCATGAATTAACAAAACCTGGAAGTTTTCAGAACTTAAATCGGCCTAAAATTGGTTCAAATTGAGTTTTCGCTTGCATTCGGTTCGTGTTTTGCTGACGTCACATAGGACCGCTCATAAAACATCATTGGTTCGCTCTTTGTGACATTTTAGGACCGCTCAAAAAACAATCTCAGGTTCGCTCCAAATAATTACTTCTGGTTTGCTGATAAGGTCACATCAGGTCCGCTTATTGTGATAATAGTGAGTCCGCTCTTAGTAACATGTGTGGTCCGCTTTTTGAGACAGTCGTGGCTCGCTCATGAGACATTATCCGGTCCGCTTTTGTGACCAGACCTAAAGTGATTCACTAATTCATGTGAAAAAGTGATCGAAATTGTCAGTACATTTAAAATAGATCATGTGAATTTAATTAGAATGTCAGTTAATCACATGATTGTTGCATCCAAGGTATGCATGTGATTTAAGAATAACAGTCTAATCTTTGACATGTGAAACAAGTGATCAGTCAAATCATCTCGGTATATTACTTTTATAAACTATGTTGTTAGCCCACTTGATCACTTGACCACCGCCCCATTATAGTGTAAAGGTCCAATCCCATTTGTTGTCTAAAATTTTGGTCTTATCACAATCAATCAACCGCACCGCCCATGTTGTCAGTTCATTCATTGTTATTGTGAAGGTTGCCATCCACATTGATTGAGAAGTCAAAATTTAATGATATAATTAGTTGTCATTCACAGTAAAATTTGTCCTTATAGTTGCCGCAAATAAAATTTACCTACCCAATAACCCTATCAGCCCACTACTCAAATATATCAAAAGTGAATATAATCAGATTCATTATTTTAAAAAAAAAACAAACATGTTGATAGTGTCTAAGTAATCGGCCAAAATTCTAATCCCATGTCATGATTAATTGATCGTCTGTTGCATGTGATAGAGATTTGTAGTGTGTGTCAAAGTCAGTACATCAAATTTGTCAAAGGTCCTGATCTCACAGTTTGAAATTCAAAAGTGTTCAAGAGTCCATCAGATCGATTGGAAGTCAGGCAAGGTCATTTGAAAGTCAGTCAGTTTACACGAAAAAGGGTCACGCCATTCGTATTTGATCCAAGTCATTTCAGTCCGCACAGAAATTTCACTAGTTCAAGTACCAGTTTGTTTCCATTAATTGATAAAATTTTTAAACTGGTTGTGTTGTTTGTGTGTCATTCAGGTATTTCCCGTAGCATCATCTGCGTTTTGAAACATGGCTGAAGAGTTCTACAATGCGTTCACGACACCCGTTGCCCCTGTAACTCCTGCTGAAGCGTTGTATAATGAGAATGAGACGGGCACTCATCAAAAACCGCCGAAACTCATGTATATTGAAGATTTTCAGGGTTGGAAGAACCGATTCGAGAATTGGGTTCAAGCTTACAGATTCGACGCATGGTGTTCTTTACTGAAAGATTACGAGAAACCAAAGAATGAACGTGGTTTGGAAAAGGGTTTCAATGATTTTACTGAAGCTGATAAGTTGAAGTACACTAGTGAGAAGATGATGATCAGCATCCTTCAGCAAGCAGTTAAAGAAGACATCTTTGTCTTACTTCAACATAACGGAACTGCTAGATCCATCTGGGAAGCGTTGATTCAGAAATTCAGAGGGAGTGCTGATATGCTCAAAAACAAGAAGGCATTATTGAAGAAATCATTTGACATGTTTACCGCTTTCGATCATGAAACTACGAAACAAACCATTGATAGGTATTGTCATTTGGTTTTGGAAATGGGTAGGTTGGATATAAAGAAAGAGGACGATGAGTGGGTCGACAAACTAGCTGAAGCGTTACCACAGAACAAGTGGGGAACATATTTGATGGTTGTGAAACTTATGAGAAAATCCGAAAGTATGAATTTGGCTCAGTTTATTCAGAAAATAGAAGAGCAGGAGCTGGATATTCAAAAGACAGCTATCATGACAAATCCAAATGCAAAGCAGGACGTCAGTCTGTACTATCGAGGGAACAAGTTTGAGACCACTCCTAGTCAAAGTCCAAAGATTAGTACCGCATTCAGTGCTGATGGTACTGCAAGTCCTCATGCAAGTACTACAACTCAGAGTGGTGGATCTACTTCATCATTCTCAAGCTTTGATCCTAACATCAACACACCTAGTCCTCAAAAGCAAAATTCTACAAATTTGCAATGCAATGTGACACTGAACATCCAGAATGGTCAAAGTCTTTCTCCTGAAGTGGCAAAGCAACACATGGCATGTCTTGTCGCTATGTTAGAATCGTATGACAGTTTGATTGCAGGTAAAATTGGCAATCCGATGCTCACAAAAGAAGACTGCGACCAAATCGATGCAGAAGAGCTTGAGTTGATGGATGTGAAGTGGTGCTTGGCCAGTGCATGTAGGAGAGCTGAAAAATTTCAACAGATTACAGGCAGAGACGAGTTTCGAGGAATGGCTACTTCTCCACTTGGTTTTGACAAGTCGAAGGTTACCTGTTTCCGATGTAAAGGAAAAGGTCACTTTAAACGAGAATGTAAGAACCGAGAGTCAACTGGTAGTCAAGAAAAGAGCAATTATTATCAGAAATCAATCTTTCATCAAATCGATCAAAAACCTCAACAAAAGGAACCGCAAACTGCTCATGGGAGAATGATTGAAGAAGCCAATAGGAAAGCTTATTATGGGATAATAGACCAAAGTGATGAGGTTGTTACACAGGGATTTATCTGGGACAAGTATATACCTAGTGAAACTAAATCTAATGTGGCACTTGTTACCAGAATTCTGGATCAAAATGAAGATTGTCAGAAAAGGATTTCGATATTTCCAGATCTTGGAAGTGATGTTGATACGGATGATGAGGAAGAGTATCTTAATAAATGTAGAAAAAGCATTGATCCTGATAGTTTTAATTTTTTCTATGCAGATAAAGTTGAGATGCTGAATCAGAAGAAGATTGCTCGATTGCAGAAAGAGCTAGAGGCAGCAAAGCTACTCGCTGATGAAAAGGCGAAGACTGAAGCTGTAGAAACAAAAGATGAAGCAACTGCTGAGATTGCTATAGAGAAGATTGTTGAAGTAGAGAAAGTAGTGGAGAAAATTGTCGAAGTCGAGAAATTCGTGGAAGTTGAGAAAATAGTTGAAGTTGAAAAGGTGGTCGAAGTAGAAAAGATTGTCGAAAAGATTGTTGAGTTCGAGAAACTTGTTGAACTTGAAAAGACTGTCGAAGTCGAAAAGATAGTTGAAAAGGTGGTTGAAGTTACTAAGCCTTGTGAGAAGTGTTCAGAATCCTGCAAAGAGTGTGATGAGAAAGACAAAAAGATTGCTGAGTTAGAGAAGTTTAAAGAAGATTTACTGTCAGATGTGAAGTATGTGAAAGAGTCATACGATGTACTGAACAGGACAGTTGACAGTTTAAAAAGAACGAATGCAGAAATGGAAAAGGTAAATGACAAAATGAGTGCAACTTTAATGACAAAGCAAAGCGTCATCAATGACTATATTGAAGAGTGTGCTAACTTGAAGAAGGAGTTGGAACTTGAGAAAATAGAAAGTGAAAGGATTAACCGATTGTTGTTGAGTTACACTACTTGTGATTATCTGATTGATCGGGTTTATCCTACTGTTGCAGGTCTTGAAGCGTTCAAGAAGAAAGAAAAAGATAAAGAAGAGGATACTGGTAAGAAACCAAGTGTCAGGTATAACAGATGTCCGCCTCCTATCTTTGAAAGTTATTCCCCCAGGAAACCAAATGAGGAACAAGTAGACAAGGCTCTAAACATCAAATTAAAGTCTGAAATCACTGATGAATTACCAGACAATATTGATGTGACATTCAGAGCGTCTGACACTGATCATGAGTCTGAGTTAGTTAAGAGAGTTGTCGATCAGGTGTTGGATATGGATGAAGAGTCAAAGTCGGAGTCTAAGTCTGATAGTTCGAGTTCATCTGAGAAAAGTCCGAGTTCGCCGGTTAAGAGGGTTTACAATAAAGAATTCCTGTTATCAAAATCTAATTTGAATGACGAATCAATCAAAGTAGCATATACATTGAATGATTCAGACAAATTATATTCTGATGAGGAATTCCCAATAAGAAGTGTCAAAACTGAAATGATCAAACAGGTTTTCAAATTAACAGAAATTAATATTTCTAAAATAAAAGATGTAAATCTTACTGAAAAACCTAAAAAGTACACTTCAAGAGTTCAACAGAGATTGAACAAGAAAAAGGGTTACAATTATGGTTCAGATTATCGAAAGAAATCAAACCATAATGGTAATCTCAAAAAGAAAGGTCTTGGTTTTAATTCTTCAGAAAATTATAAAAATCGGAAAACTTATAAACCAAAAACAAACTTTGTTTCAGGAGGAAGTTCAGAGGATGAACAGAAGAAACCGTTCTGAAAGCAGTCGAATCAAGAGTTTCTTGTTGAAGTGAGGAAGAATGTGAGAAAATCTGCTCAAAGAGTTGACAGAAGAACCTGTTTCAAATGTCAGGAAGTTGGACACATAGCTTGGAATTGTCCCAAGACCAACTACCAAAAACAGGGAGTTTCTTCTAACTCTATTTTGAGAAAAACTTGTATTGATAAGAAAGAACAATCTGTAAAATTTGTTAAAAAGAAGAGGTGATTTAAGTAAACAAAAATGGGTTGTTAAATCTTTGGGTAATTCTGACAATGAAGCTGATTCCATAAAATCAGAGGAGTCATTGGTTGATAAAAAGATTGTGGATTCCGTTCCAGTGGTGAACGATGAGAATTTTCCGAAATTGTCAAAAGAAAATTTGATGAAGAAAGTTGGAAAGGTTGAAATTTCAAATCAATTCTTCGCTGATAAAGGAGAATTTGATGTTGAGAAGGCTTTCAACGGGAAAGTCAAACATATTTTTGGGAAGATGGTTGATAAGAAGGAAAAAGGTGCTAAAGAGTTTTATAAATCAAAATGTTGGTGGGACAGATGTGTTCCAAAGTCACCCAAGGCTGGTGAGGCTTGGGTGGACATTATGTTTGAGTAAAACACCGGACTTGCCGGCGATCCCAAGTTGGTAATCGTGGATCAGGAATCAGCATCTTTCATGTTAATTAGGATGATTTGAAAATGTTTGAAATTGTCAAAATTTTACAGGTTAAAGGACTATGCCGGAGCTTCCAGGTTGGTAAGCGAGGAGCAGGTATCGGCATTTTTCTTGAGGAATTTACTACGGTAATGTCAATCATGCAAACGGTAAAAAAAGGTTTGTTTATGTTTGTTTGTGCATAACTTGTGCATATGGTAAATCAAGGACATTAATTTGTACTTGCATTTTCCTACAAGTGATTGAGAGACAAGATGATGAACCACATCCCGATTTTAGTATTGATATACTTACAAGTGGTAAAATCAACCAAACTTATTTTCCGGAAAAATCATTTTGATTAAAACAAACTTAAGTGTTTTGAAATCTAAATGAGAAAATAGTTTGTTGATAGGGGGAGTTCTGATTGTTTATGCAAAGTGAATGGCGAATTGATGCGATTTGATATCGGTTGTCAGGTTTCTGCACAGTTTGTTTTCAATTTTCATTAATGTGTTTGCATTTTAGGGGGAGTAGAAAATTTCAGAAAATCCAAAAACATTAGAAAATTTGAAAAAGACAAAAACATGATAAAATCCAAAAATGAGTTTGTTGTGAAAAAGAGGAAATGATAGTACATCAGCGGACTATCACAACATGCTAAAGATTTGGAAAGTTTAAAAGTGTTAAACAATCTTACTGTGGATGTGTCAGTAGATTTTTGCACATTTAATAAACTGTGACGAGATATAAACCTAAATTTCAAACTTGCTTGTTTTGTGGGTTAACACAAACTTGGATATATAGGTAACCCCTGAAATCTTGTTTGAAAGGTCCCTTATTCTGAGATACTTGGTCTTTATGCTCAGTGATATCTGGGGTATTATCCCGGGACTTCTGCTGTATGGAAGTACTGACCTAGTCCCCGGATAATACTTTCTGTAAATGCTTGAAAAAGCGCCGCCCTCAGCAAATCGATGAAAGAATAAAATTGATAGTCATTGCTGTTGTAAAAAAGATCCTCTAAAGGGGACTCACCAAAAGTCGAGCTGTCATCTCTCTGCTGAACGGAAGTTCTGACCTGAGCTCTCACGGTTTCGCACCTAACCCCTTACAGATATCAGTTGTGGTATACTCACCTGTAAGACTGAATATTGGGATCTGGATACGGGAGTATATTCAAGTAGTGGGACACACGGATAAGTTTAAGTGCTTAAAACATTAATATCGTATCTCGGAACAGTTGAACTTTGTGTGAAAATTTAAGTGGACCAGTATACTGACAATCTAGGTAAATTGTTTAGAACTTAAAATGAAATGAAGCTTAACGGTGTTAGTGATTTGTCTCATAAGCTGATATGATCCTCTTACACAAACTCACAAAAATAATGTTTGTAAATATTTCTTTACTGCATTTTATTTCTCTTTTGTCAAAAATCCAAAAAGATTTTCAGTGTATTTTAGCATAAATTTTTTAAAAAGTCAAAAAGATTTTCGACAACTGGTATTGAAAAGCTGATTTTCAAAATTCCGGATGCTAAACATGATGAACAAATGGTTTGGGAGAGTGTGTTGGTTTTTGAAAACAAAAATGGTATATATCTTCAAGTGGTTCTTCAAATTGTAAAATCAATTTTTGTTTCTGTAATGTCTGCAAGTGACTTATTTGATTTTTACATGTTATCATCAGAAAATTTATATTTGGGTAGAGGATGTGCAGGTTTTGAAGACCAGGTTCCGATACCTGAAGTCTTTGTGATTTCAACATGCCAGACTGCGATCCCAGCATATCCAAAGGGGGACTCTGAAGACATCTGAGTAGAGATTGTGCGTGGAGAGTCTGTTGGTGATGATGAAAAGAGAAGAGAAAGATTTGAGGATGCTTACACTGATAAAGACTGAAGTCGTTGAAGACTCGACTCTTTAGACTCGTCAACATCTGAGGGGGAGTCTGTTGGTGCAGTCATCTGTCGTCTTCGTCTTAATATCGAGTCTCGGGTTCGTTGCGGTTATAAGACGAACATGATGTCATCATCTTGGATGATGACATCATATGATGACATCATCAGTACATAAGCACATGAGATAAAACGACAAAACTTATTGAATTGGATAGTGAATTGTGGTCTTTGGTGTTGATTGGACCATATGAGGGTCCAATGAGTGCCATTCATCTAAAGGTCCAATTATGGAGAGTTCACTTGAAGACAAAGCATGAAGGTTCTCGTGAAGATCAAATGATATAAAGTCAAGGTGGATCGCTTTTATGAACATGGGGGATCGCTCTTATAGATTTAATTAGGATCGCTTATGTGGAAATAGTTAGGTCCGCTTTTTTGGTAGTTGTCATTACGAGCGGTCCTGAAACAGTATAAATAGGTTCATTGTCATTTCATTTGGTAACATAGTTCAGATCTGATACCGAGGTATTGCCGGTTTTCCTTGTAAACGTAAACGTTGTAAAATCAATCTACAAGAGGTTTAAAGTGTGATTGAAGCTGTGTACATGTCCGTTTCCTTGTTTCCGCCTCTGAAACGGAGTTGAGCTCTTCCGAACGACTCGTTTTAGGTCGAAATTCGATCCTACAATTGGTATTAGAGCCAAGGAGGAGGAGATCTCGCATATACAGCTTGTTTTCATGCCTTGCAGGTCGTTAGGTACATGGAGCTTGCACAGCCATGTGTTCAGATCTTTACTTTCTGTGAACTCGCTCAACTAGTTGTTGATCCTCTGTTACATGCCTTGCAGGTCGTTAGGTACATGGAGCTTGCACAGGGAGGAGCTGGTCCTTGTGGGCTTAGATCGTGATTATCTTGTTAAACACTTATGACATTTGATACTTTATTATGATGGGTTTTATTTATACGCTTCCGCTAAACAATGATGATTTACTTATGTTTTGGGAACACCTTTCATATGGATTTGGTTTGGTTTAATAGCAATTACTTTTACTATATATATTGTTTTATATGATTGGTGGCTTAATCCTGGTCAGTCACGCTCCCAAGCGGTGATACTCCGCAGGTGGATTTTGGGGGTGTGACAGATTGGTATCAGAGCCATTGGTTATAGAGAACTTGGTTTTAATATGGGGAAAACGTTTTTATTAAAACCAGACTATAACCAGAACAGTGCTCTCAACGATCCACAACGACGCTTCGCTCCACGTGCAAGACTCAACATCCTAGGTAATAAGGTTTATGTTTATTACCTGCTTGCTAGAACTACATAGAACTTTGCTCGTAGTATGCTTAGATTTAAAAGCTCGTTACTTGTTATTGCTTGAGAACACTTGTGTGCTTACTCTCTTCTGTCATCGCACTACTCGCGAACCACTCTAACTTATGACACTTTTGCTATGAAGATCATGGCCGGACGTATTAACATGACACAAGCCCAGTTGACGGCTTTCGTTAATGAACAAGTTGCTGCGGCACTTGCAGCTGCTCAAGCAGGTAGTATACCCTACAGTTTAGACTCACACTGGGATCTTTAGATCCTACCTTAACTCATGTGTTTAACTTTGTCCTATTCGTACACAATAGGTCAACCCGCTCAGCAGCCCGTCTGTACTTTCAAGAACTTTATGGATTGTCGTCCTAGCACATTCAGTGGCACTAAAGGAGCGGTTGGACTCCTCCACTGGTTTGAAAAGCTCGAGTCTGTGTTCGAGATGTGTGAATGCCCTGAGGCTCGCAGGGTCAAGTATGCCACTGGTACTTTGGAAGGGATCGCGTTAACTTGGTGGAACGCGTAAGTGCAGATCTTAGGGTTGGCAGCTGCTAACGCCACCCCTTGGAATGACTTCAAGGAACTGATTAAACGTGAATACTGCACTCGGGAAGACATCCACAAGCTGGAGGATGAGTTTTATCATTTGAAAATGACTGGGTCAGAAATCGAAGCTTACACTAAACGGTCGAACGAGCTGGCCGTGCTGTGTCCAACTATGGTGGACCCTCCAATCAAGCGCATCGAGTTGTATCTCAAGGGATTAGCACTAGAGATTCAGAGCCATGTGACATCGGCTAATCTTGACAACATTCAGGCTATTCAGCGCCTCGCTCATCGTATCACAGATCAGGCAGTGGATCAGAACAGACTGCCTAAACGTATCAGCGCTACTGCTACCGCTACCACTGCTACTACACTTGCTATTCCCAGCGACAACAAGAGAAAATGGGATGGGGATTCTAGCAAGGGGTCAGCTTTAGTTCAGTCACAGGTTCAGCAGCGAAAGACTGACAGTTACCAGAGTCCCAGTCAGCACTCTTCAGGCAGTCACAGGCAGGGCGGATATCGAGGGAACCTCCCAAAGTGTAACAACTGCAACAGACACCACAGTGGCCAGTGTAACAAGGGTCGCTGTCAAAGATGCCTCAAGATGGGTCATGAGGCCAAAGATTGTAGAAGCCCTCGGCCTGCAAACCAGAATCAGCAACAGCCACAAGCACAGCAGAACCAGCAACAGGGCAACAAGGGGTGTTTTCAATGCGGCGCAGAAGGGCACTTCAAAAGGCACTGTCCTCAGCTAAACAGGAACAAGAACAACAACAATAACAACAATCAGGGCAACGGCAACAACAATAATGGGGGAAACAACAATGATGGGAACAACGGCGCTCGGGGTCATGCATTTGTGTTGGGGCAGGGTGATGCCAGAAATGATCCCAACGTAGTTATGGGTAAGTTTCTTCTTGAAGACTTTTATGTTACTGTATTGTTTGATTCGGGTGCGGATACAAGTTACGTGTCATTTAAAGTTAGCCAAATGTTAAAACGTGCACCAACTCCCTTAAACACCAAACATGTCGTAGAGTTAGCAAACGGTAAAAGTGTAGAGGCCACGCAAATAGTTCAGGGTTGTAATCTTATCCTCGCTGGTCAAGCTTTCACCATTGATCTTATTCCAATAGTTCTGGGTAGTTTCGACATCGTCATCGGCATGGATTGGTTGTCCAAGCAGCAAGCAGAGATCTTATGCAAGGAGAAGATCATTCGCATTCCTCGTTCGGGTAAAGAACCTCTTGAAGTTCAAGGCGACAAGAGTGGTGCAGTGGTTGGCATTATCTCTTTCTTGAAGGCTCAGAAATGTTTACGAAAGGGGCATACTGCCATTTTGGCACTTGTTACTGATGCATCGACGACAGAGAAAAGAATAGAGGATATTCCAGTTGTACGCGAATTCCCTCAAGTGTTTCCTGAAGATTTACCTGGTCTACCGCCTCATCGTCAGGTCGAATTCCAAGTCGAGCTAGCTCCAGGAGCAGCACCTATAGCTCGCGCACCGTATCGTTTAGCTCCAACTGAACTGGAAGAATTGTCAAAGCAACTACAAGAGCTCTTGGATAAGGGCTTCATTCGTCCAAGCTCTTCGCCTTGGGGAGCTCCAATATTATTCGTGAAAAAGAAGGATGGCACTTTCAGGATGTGCATCGATTACCGCGAACTAAACAAGGTCACAATGAAGAACCGCTATCCTCTTCCACGTATTGATGACTTATTCGACCAGTTGCAAGGGTCGAGTTACTACTCCAAGATAGACTTGAGATCAGGGTATCACCAGCTGAGAGTCCGGGATGAGGACGTCTCCAAGACAACATTCAGAACTCGCTACGGCCATTACGAGTTTCTAGTCATGCCATTTGGGCTTACGAACGCGCCTGCAGTTTTCATGGATCTTATGAACAGGGTGTGCAAACCCTATCTAGACAAGTTCGTCATCGTTTTCATCGACGACATCCTGATCTACTCCAAGAGTCAGGAGGAACACGAGCAGCACTTGCGTCTTATCTTGGAACTTCTTCGAAAGGAACAACTGTACGCCAAGTTTTCAAAATGCGACTTCTGGCTTCGTGAAGTCCACTTCTTAGGCCATGTGGTGAACAGGGATGGGATTCATGTCGATCCGTCCAAGGTAGATTCGATCAGGAACTGGCCTGCACCGCGTACACCAACGGAAATACGCCAATTCTTGGGTTTGGCGGGGTATTACAGACGATTTATTAAAGACTTCTCCAAGATCGCACAGCCGCTCACTATGTTGACACAGAAAGGTGTTACCTGTCGTTGAGGTAATACACAAGAAACTGCCTTTCAGTACCTGAAGGATAGACTATGCAGCGCACCTATTCTCTCATTGCCAGAGGGCATGAATGATTTTGTGGTCTATTGTGACGCATCGATACAGGGGCTTGGTTGTGTATTGATGCAGCGGGATAAAGTTATTGCCTATGCTTCTCGTCAACTCAAAGTTCATGAACGGAACTACACGACGCACGATTTAGAGCTAGGAGCTGTTGTTTTTGCGCTTAAGATATGGCGACATTACCTGTACGGTACCAAGTGCACTATTTACACCGATCACAGGAGTCTCGAGCATATCTTCAAGCAGAAGGAATTGAACATGCGTCAACGACGATGGGTCGAGCTGCTTAATGATTACGAATGCGCCATCAAGTACCATCCACGCAAAGCCAATGTTGTGGCTGACGCTCTCAGTCGAAAAGACACCTTACCTAGGCGTGTACGAGCTTTGCAGCTCACTATTCAGTCTGATCTTCCTGCACAGATACGAGATGCTCAGGTGGAAGCATTGAAACCAGAAAACGTGAAGGCTGAAGCCTTACGTGGCTCAAGGCAAAGATTAGAACAAAGGGAAGACGGCGCCTACTATGTAACAGGACGTATTTGGGTTCCATTATATGGCGGTTTACGAGAACTTGTGATGGATGAAGCTCATAAGTCTCGCTACCCGGTACATCAAGGTTCGGATAAAATGTACCACGACATCAAAACAACATATTGGTGGCCTAGCATGAAAGCCCACATCGCTACTTACGTCGGCAAGTGTTTAACTTGTGCAAAAGTCAAAGTGGAGTATCAGAAACCAGCGGGCCTACTTCAGCAGCCCAAGATACCGCAATGGAAATGGGAAGAAATTTCCATGGATTTTGTTATAGGCCTACCCAGATCCCAACGTGGGAATGATACTATATGGGTGATCGTGGATCGACTCACCAAGTCTGCACACTTCCTGGCTATTAAGGAAACGGATAAGTTCTCCACTCTCGCAGACGTTTATCTTAAAGAAGTTGTTTCGAGGCACGGGGTGCCCACCTCCATCATTTCGGATCGGGATGCACGATTCACGTCAGAGCTACGGCAAGCGATGCACAAATCTTTCGGCTCACGATTAGACATGAGCACAGCTTATCACCCTCAGACAGATGGGCAGTCTGAGCGCACGATTCAAACTCTGGAAGACATGCTTCGGGCGTGTGTTATCGATTTCGGCAACGGCTGGAAAAAGCATCTCCCTTTGGTGGAGTTTTCGTATAATAACAGTTATCACACCAGCATACAAGCCGCTCCATTCGAGGCATTGTACGGACGTAAATGCCGGTCACCTCTCTATTGGGCAGAGGTGGGGGATAGTCAGATCACGGGTCCAGAGATTGTAGTGGACGCCACGGAAAAGATTGCACAAATACGACAACGCATGGCGGCAGCACGTGACCGTCAGAAAGCCTACGCGGACAAGCGTAGGAAGCCTTTGGAATTTCAGGTCGGGGACCGGGTTTTACTTAAAGTCTCACCCTG
Organism: Helianthus annuus; assembly: GCF_002127325.2. Lineage (NCBI taxonomy): Eukaryota > Viridiplantae > Streptophyta > Magnoliopsida > Asterales > Asteraceae > Helianthus > Helianthus annuus. The sequence goes on from NC_035446.2 coordinate 27,863,461, forward strand.
GAAGGGTGTGGTTCGTTTTGGCAAACGGGGCAAACTAAATCCGCGGTATGTCGGACCGTTCGAGATCATTGAGAAAATAGGCAAAGTGGCATACAAGCTAAACCTACCAGCTGAACTCGGTGCAGTTCACAATGTATTTCACGTGTCGAATCTGAAGAAGTGCCTGTCAGATGAGACCCTCATAGTTCCTTTTAAGGAACTCACTATCGACGAGCGGTTGCAGTTTGTCGAGGAGCCAGTTGAAATCATGGACCGGGATGTTAAAGTCCTCAAAAGCAAGAGAATCCCTCTTGTTCGAGTTCGTTGGAACTCCCGACGTGGCCCAGAGTACACCTGGGAACGCGAAGACCAAATGAAAGAAAAGTACCCCCAGTTATTCGAAACCAATGCAACTACTATTGAGGCTGAAGCTACTACAGCGGAATTTCGGGACAAAATTCTAAATCAACGGGGGGATGATGTGACAACCCAGGAAAATCAGTAAACGATACAACTTACCTAGCTTCCTCAGTAACCGCATGCTAAATTTCGGGACGAAATTTCTTTTAAGTTGGAGATAATGTGACAACTCGAATTTCCAAGATTTCTATTTCGCATTTATTGCACGTTCATTTATTGTTTAGTTGTTTATTTGCACAATTAGTTGCTATGGAATTGTATACGCTTTGATGCAATGAATTGTATTGTGTGATTGTGCATGATTGTTTGTTAAATATTGAAAGACTTGACAAATATATAAACTTGGTGGTGAAACTGTGAAATTGTTTGAGATGGTGCACTATTGTAAAATATAATAACAAAGGGTGTAGAGGGTTATTAGTGAAACCTAAATCATACTTAACCCTAAATCATTCACTAAACCTCTCACAAAAATCCAAGCACGTACTTTCATTTCTTTGGTTCTCTGGCAATCATCACATCATCATTGGCAAGCTATTCATCACTTTCGATTCCACATTTTCTCTAAGAATCAACACAAGGTAAATGATTATTGATTATTTGATTGCATCAGTTCTTGATTCTTGTAACATGTGAAAACCCTAGTTCCTCATATAATATTCTGTGATTTTGATTTGAGTATGGATAATTGTGATTATGATGATGATTAGTTGCATGCTTGATAGATTATTCTTGTGATGATTGTTGTTGTTAAGCATCCGTCGATTGATTGTGATTTCTACCGTCGATATGATTGAATTAGGGTTTGGAATGATCATCTAAACGTAACTGTTGTTGTAGAACGTAACTGTACATTATTCGTCTTATGTTCCTGTGCATGACAAGGGTTGTATGTCCGAAGTTTTTAGTTAAACAAGAGGTCCGACCTTGTTTGATGATATTATATCCGAGTTTTTATGTTGCATGTGATGTCCGACCTTCTAATGAATACCATGGTCCGAATTATATGTAATAACAAGAGTCCGACTTTTATATACATATGAGGCATGTCCGAACTTTAGAGTGGCAATAGGTCCGACCTTTAATGGATGGGTAAGGTCCGAGTTTTGATCCACCTCATGTGGTCCGAGTTTTCTTAGGGTGTTACCCCCTCTCTTGTCCGACCCTTACACAAGTAGGGTCCGAATTTTATGCCCACCACACTTTGTCCGAGTTTTAAGCATAGAAACCCCCCCCCCCCACTTGGTCCGAGCTTTAGGCTTTAAAGCCTTTGTCCGAGTTTTAAAGGGCAAGCCCCCATATCCGACTTTTGCTTGTTTTTAAAGGTCTGACTTTTACACGTATGACACAAGATCTTATATTGTGAAGTCTATAAGGTCCGAGTTCTTATGTTGATGTTTTGTCCGAGCTTTTAATTCACTACAACAAAAATGGCTTTTTAGGACCTTTTCTGTGGGACGCTTGTAAAAGAGGGTCCTAAAAACTATATAATAGGACTAATGAACTTTTGAGGTCCTTTTATAATATACTCTACTAAACCGGTGTCCTGAAAAACTATTTAATAGGATGGATGATTTTTTTGGGGTCCTATTATCATATAATTTAATAGGACACTTAAAATGTAGATCCTAATAAAATACTTTATAAGACATTTAATTGTTAGTGTCCCATTATGTGGTACTGTATTAGGACACTTGATCATTTGGGGTCCTAGTATAACATAACTTAATAGGACCCGTTGTAGTTAAGTCATAAATGTTCAGTGTTATAAGACCATTTCTAGTCGAAGTCATATTAGAACTTAACTTAATAGGACACTTGACACTTGGGTCTTATAACTTTAAACTTTATAAGACGCTTAATCATTGTGGTATTATTATAATACACCATAATGGGACACCTGATATTTGAGTCATAAAACATTAGTTTTATAGGACGCTTATTCGCTAGAGTTTTATTATAATATAACTTAAAAAGACACTTGACACTTGGGTCTTACAAATTTAACCTTTGTAGGACGTTTAATCATTGTGGTGTTATTATAATACACTGTAATAGGACACCTGATATTTGAGTCATAAAACATCAGTTTTATAGGATGCTTATTCGCTAAAGTTCTATTATTACATAACTTAATAGAACACTTGACACTAGGGTCTTATAACTTTAACCTTTATAGGACGCTTAATCATTATGGTGTTAGTATAATACACCGTAATTGGACACTTGATATTTGAGTCGTAAAACATAAATTTTATAGGACGTTTATTCGCTAGAGTTTTAATAACACTAGGTTATTGACCCGCTTAATCATGGCCGGTGAATAGTGGTGGTGAGTGGTGAGTGGTGGTGGTGGTGGACGGTGAGTGGTGGTGGTGGTGAGTAGTGGTGGTGGCTGGTGAGTGATGGTGGGGAGTAGTGGTGGTGGCCGGTGAGTGGTGAGTGGTGGTGGTGAGTGGTGGTGGTGAGTAATGGTGGTGGCCGGTGGTGGTGAGTAGTGGTGGTGGACAGTGAGTGGTGGTGGTGGTGCTGGTGAGAGCTGGTGGTGCTGGTGAGAGGTGGTGGTGAGAGGTAGTGGTGGCCGGTGAATGGTGGTGGTGGTAGTGGCCTGTGAGTGGTGGTGGTGGTGAGTAGTGGTGGTGGCAGGTGGTGGTGGCTGGTGAGTGGTGGTGGTGAGAGGTGGTAGTGGCCGGTGAGTGGTGGTGGCCGGTGAGTGGTGGTGGCCGGTGAGTGGTGGTGGCTGGTGGTGGTGGCCGGTGAGTGGTGGCCGGTGGTGGTGAGTAATGGTGGTGGCCGGTGGTGAGTAGTGATGGTGGTCGGTGGTAGTGGCCGGCGGTGGCGGTGGTGGTGGTGGTGAGAGTTGATGGTGAGTGGTGGTGGTCGTGGCGGTCGACGATGGTGGAGGCCGGTGTTGGTGGTCGACAGTGGTGGTGGCCGGTGAGTAATGGTGGGGAGAGGTGGTGGTGGCCGGTGAGTGGTGGTGGTGGTGGTGGCCAGTGAGTGGTGGTGGTGAGTGGTGGTGGCCGGTGAGTGGTGGTGAGTTGTGGTGGTGGCCGGTGGTGGTGGCCGGTGAGTGGTGGCGAGTAGTGGGGAGTAGTGGTGGTGGCTGGTGAGTGGTGGCCGGTGGTGGTGGTGGCCGGTTTCGATTAATAAATAATAAACGAGCTGAGCCCGAGCTTGAAAAAATACTCACGAGCCGAGCTCAAGCTTTAGAAATAAATATCAAAACTAGCCGAGCTCTTCGCAAATTAAACGAGACGAGCTCAGGCTTGACTCGACTCATTAACACCCTTAGTTATACCACTAATTTTAGTTTTTAATGGCAATTTAGGTGTGCGAGTAAAAATTTCACCCCTTTTGAAAAACTTGAATTTTTTTTTTTAATTTCCCTCTAAATACCTTCTAATTATTTCACCTCTAAATTTCTTTTCCCTCCTTGATTCTAAATTCTAAACCCTAATCGTTCCCTACCTCCCCTCATATCCTCCTCCTCCTCCTCCTCCTCCAAATCTGATGGTGTTCTCTACTCATGCTCTCTCCATTAATCTTAATCGATTTTCATATCTTTGAAAACCCTCCCCCCCCCCCCCCCCCCCGCATCACATATTGAGAAGGTCGCTACATCCTTGTTCAGTAGCCCCTTCATTCTAGTTTAATGGTCGTATGGATGTTAGGTTAAAGAGGATATATTGCTAAGATTTTATATCTTATTGATGCCCTAATTCTTAAAATTTCATTTTCTATGTAGGCTAGAAGGCATCTGAAATGACCATCAGCTGTCTTTTGACACACTCAATCGACCTCCCTTCTGTGAATGGCTTCCATCGTCGAATCAATTTGGTTGGTATGGTCATCTCTCTATTTTGTTTTTATATGATGTTCAACTATGTTTTTTTTTCTTGTTTGTTTTCTCTATTATTGGTCGAATCCATACTTTTTTTGTACTGATTTTACCATGTATGAACGACTGTTGTAGGATTTAAATTTCTTAATTAATATTTATTTTTTTTCTAAATAGAGAGTCTAGTTGAATCGAGCTACAATTCAAATTTAGCTTGCTTATATGAATTCGACTTAAATCTACCACAACCGTATTTGCAGAATCGTGGCCTCAGCGTTACTATACACGTAAGCATCTCTTAGTTTATGTATGAAAGAAAATGTGTAAATTGTACAAGTAATTATCATACATTTTGATACTTTGATTCATGATCAACGGGTTAACTAGTGAGTAGGTTTATAGGGGGTGTGAGTTAGCCATTTTAAAAAAATAAGATTGTTATGGTAATAATCCTTTTTTTTTAATCTTGATCAACACACATAATATCGGACTTTTTATACTCATTTTGTTAAGTATGCGTAGTTCAAAGTTATATAAATTTTTACAAGGATGCTTTAGACCAAAACTAGTTTCATTAGTATTACAATAAATAGAACTATTGCATTTACTTTGGAGACCAGAAGTATGGTGTTACCAAGGGTTATGGAATAGTATATGCCTTGTAGCTGGTTAATTTCTTGTTTATGGTTTATTTAGTTCGAAGATTATTTTTACATACTTTCATTGCTGCATGACATTAAAGTTGACAAATTTTGAGCCATTTACTAATTTCTAGGCAGTTTGGGTTATGCTGAAAATTTGTATGTTTTTCCACCAATGTGTATATTTCTGTTTCATTGAGTTGTTAATATCTGATATTTGTGTTGACACAGATGGTCATACATTTTTTTTATTCTACAATATGAAGCTTAAGCGTGTCATTATATTCTGGTTTGAGTTTCTTAAGTTGATTAGATAAAAATGCTTTTATGAAATGTTGTAAATAATTTCAAGTGCTGGTATGTTAGAATGTTAGAGGTGGCTTGATGGGCGAATTGGTTAACGGTCAAAACAGGTCCTACTTGACACTGTTTATTTTCTAGTACAGGCTAAAAAGGGCCAGCTTGGCTTGATACATGAGCACTTGTTTCTTCGTTTTATAAATATCAACTAGAAAACGTTATTATTACAACATAATCTATTTTTTAAGTAATGATTTGTCATTTGACCCAAATGAGATTCTACATCAAATGACTTCAAATTGGGACTTCTTTACTAAGAGTGGCAGTTATGGACATGACATTAAAATAAAAGGGTTTTTCATAAGTTGGTTGATAGTCTAACATGTTTAATAAATAAAACGTGTTTGGTTGGGTTGTCATTAAACAGGTTAGCTTGCAACCTGTTTATTAGAACTTAAAAAAGTTACAAGTTCAACCCACCATCCTAATTACGATATGATTACAAATAGCTTAGATAAAAATAGCTACATTGGCTACGTATACCCAGGTTAGGGTTAAGTTTTATTCCCAAAAACTAAACGGGTCATGTTTGGGTTAGTCAACCAACAAAAATTAATTAATTTTTGTTTGCAGCAAATTGGCGAGTGATTGGGACGGATATTACTACGAGGAAGATGGTGCATGAGGATTGACGGCGCATGATGATTCAAGATTTTATCCTTCTTATTTCTTTATTGCTTTTAATTTCTTTGTTAAATATTAAGACTTTATGTTAGATAATGTTATAACTTATTTATGGCTAGTGTTTTTGTTAAGAACATGCTTATTTGAAGTATAATGAAGTTTTATTTCTTTCATTGGTTCATGTTAGAGTCTGTTTATAAAATTGGTTTTATAATCTTATTTGGGATATTAGGACCATTTTCTTGATATTAAAGTAGCTATAACGTAACATCATAAGGGTCCTATAAATTAATTTTGAAGGACGCTTGTATGTGTATCAAAAGATTAAAAGTAGGTAATCACATATTGGAACATTGTAAAAGTGTCCTAATATGTTCTTTTTAGGACGCTATTTAAGTTGTCTATAGACATATTATGCGACCATAAAATTGGTTTTATAATCTTATTTGGTATATTAGGACCCTTTTCTTGGTACTAAATTAGCTATAATGTTACATCATAAGGGTCCTATCAATTAATTTCTCAGGACGCTTGTAAGTGTATCAAAAGATTAAACGTATGTAAGCACATGTTAGAACATCGTGAAAGTGTCCTAATATGTTTTTTATTAGGACACTATTTTCGTTGTCCAAAGACATATTATGCGACCATAAAATTGGTTTCATAATCTTATTTGAGATGTTAGGACGCTTTTTTAGTTCCGGGACTTATTACGACCCCTTTACATGAAACGCTTTTACTGTTGGTCCTATTAAATGAAAGGTCCTATAAAATAGCATTTTAGGACGCTTTTGCGCGTACTAAAAACCCAGTTTTCTTGTAGTGATTGCATAAGGGTTGTCTGAGCTTTGTGGTGCGTGAATTGCATGAATTTATTTATGAAGCTTATAATGCTAGGTCAAAACCTGTATGAGGAGCACTTGCATGTTATTGTATATTGCTGAATGTTACTGCATGATTCTATATGGGTGCACAATCTTTATCATATCATCATGTACACAATAAACACACAAAACATAGTTACTTGAATATCAAGGATATGTAAACCCTAATTTAATGCAATCACTTATCTTGGATTTTTGTGCAATATACCTTAGGTCGTGAGTAACGGACTTAAACATTTATTTACCCTAGCAACAATAACATACCGAGCAAACCAAGGTGAGTTCACACCCTTACTAAGGCCTGGGATTCCCAAGGGCTTGGGAATGGGATTGAAGGAATGAGTTTTGGCTAGATTCGTACATACTCTGTTACTAGACTACCATACCATAGTCCTCGGTTGTGCAGGACACATATGTAAAACCTACGTATACTTGTGCTATTTTTTGTCCTCAGGTTGCGAAGGACACTCACGTAAAACCTACGTGAACTTATACTCACTACTGCCTCGGTTGTGTCAGGCACTTACGTAAAACCTACGTAAACCCCCGCGTACCCCTATCCTCGGTTGTGAAGGATTACTTACGTAAAACCTACGTAAACTTGTACGTGTTACTGTTCTCGGGATATGTAGAACACTTATGGTTACAAATAGTCTAGTGGTTATACAACATGGGAAGCCCCCACCAATAGAACATACTATCGGCCCAGTATAGCCACATGTTACAAACGAACTTACTATTACGCATTTACTTTCTGTGAACTCGCTCAACTAGTTGTTGATCCTCTGTTACATGCCTTGCAGGTCGTTAGGTACATGGAGCTTGCACAGGGAGGAGCTGGTCGTTGTGGGCTTGGATCGTGATTATCTTGTTAAACACTTATGACATTTGATACTTTATTATGATGGGTTTTATTTATACGCTTCCGCTAAACAATGATGACTTACTTATGTTTTGGGAACACCTTTCATATGGATTTGGTTTGGTTTAATAGCAATTACTTTTACTATATATATTGTTCTATATGATTGGTGGCTTAATCCTGGTCAGTCACGCTCCCAAGCGGTGATACTCCGCAGGTGGATTTTGGGGGTGTGACAACCGATACGAACACCCCTTAACATTATACAACATCTCGTCATCATCACCACCAGCAGCATTGACCACAGGAGTATCATCTTCAGCCAACAGGCTGAAAACCGCCTCATGCCTTGTTTATTGCATACATCTTGCCTAAACCGCTTTATTCTAATATTAATCTAATTCTATTGCGTTGATATTGTATTTTATGATCTTTAATATTTATAATATTTCGAAAATACATAGAGAAGTGTAATCTGACCCAAATCAATTCACCCAGTATTAATAAACGAGTGTAAAAACGCAGTCGTAAACGCGCCATTAAACGACTGCGTTTTTACGCCGTTTGCAGCTGCGTGATGGCATCGCATTGTGGCTTCACGGGTTTTTTATTATATAAGACCGTTGTTAGTGAAAATCACAACCCAAATGACTATCAAAAAGACTAGAGAAACAAAAGGCCAGAGCTGAATACTTGAGCATAAATTATGCACAAAATCAAGTTAGCAAGGCTATGGTCAACACAAAGCGAGAAAGTAAAGATTATTAATCCGTCATTCCATTAGTTAAAAACATGAGTTAAGACACTACTGGAAAATTAATAACACAACATAGTTAACCTACTACTGAATAGTTAAACATAAAGGGAGGGGTGACTGGTGATGCAAAAGGTTTCACTCAAGATACAACCGAGCAGGCTCATTTTGTAATCTCCAACAGTTCATAAAGGTCTTGACGTCTTCGTCGTTCTCGATTGGTATCCCCACATCTCCTACATATGTCTGCACCTCTTCTTTTGGGTCAATCCCTAAAACGGCCACAGATCTGTAACTTAGCTTTAACTTTCTCACATCAGGTAAATGTGCTGCATTTGCCACTAGATCCATCAATTCCGAGAATGAAGTTAAGTTCGAGGGCACCATAACAACATGCTCGGTTTCAAAATCTCCATTGTACTCCGCATCCGGTTCCCCAATTGACTGCCATGAGCCTCCAGTGTAAAGCAACATCCGTATCGATTCCATTATCTGAAAAATAGATAAGATCATTAGAAATAGAAGAAAAGTATTAAAAGGATTGCTGGCTGATAAGTTTGGCGATTACCTCGCGCCCGATTTCAGGAGACAGTGAGAAAATAAGGTCTCAGAGAAACCCTAGCCCTTTTATAAGAGAGTCAAAGAGGAAAGGGGGCGGCCTAACTTGCCCATTGTTTTTATTGTTTATGTATCCAAGCCCACTCAAAATTTTAATTTATATTTATATTTATATTTTTATTTTATTATTAGCTTATCACCCGTGAATATTGACGGGCTTCGTTTTTTAAATTTTATTTAACACAACTCTGTGTGTGTGTGTGTATTAAAAATTGAATAATGCGTGACGAATAAGGTATATGAATTTAACGTTAACGTCTTCAAAATTAAAAATACGAGTAAATTACAAAAATCGTCCTTTATGTATGTCACTTATTGCAAATTGTGTCCTTTGTCTTCAATAATTATAGAAAACGTACTCGATGTTTGCAAACCCTTGCAAGTTATGTTCTTTAGCCTAACTCAGTTAATGTTTTGTGGTTAAATCTGACCAAATGGACCCCACACCAAGGTATTTTGGTCATTTTACTCTCATGTGGCGTCCATTTAGTCAGATTTAACCACAAAAATACCCTCACGTAGGGTCCATTTGGTCAGATTTAACTATAAAAATTAACTGAGTTAGGCCTAAAGGACATAAGTTGCAAGAGTTTGCAAACATCGAGTACGTTTTCTGTAATTATTGAAGACAAAGGACACAATTTGCAATAAGTGACATACATAAAGGACGATTTTTGTAACTTACTCTAAAAATACTTATTAAATATAAGAGAAACAAAACAAAATTGATCATATTAATTTACATGATTATTGAAAGAATCTTAAATTAATGGAACCCAAACTTTTTCTTAACATATACAACACGTGGTTCTCAAGGGTGAAACCAAAGCTTCATGTATCAAACTTTAACTTAGAAATCATGTCAAATGGTTATCTTTGATTGACATGTCTTGTTTGATACGATTCATCCAGTAGTGATGTAAATATTTTGATATTTTTTCATATGAACTAACCATTTATGATCATGAACAACGGTTATAATAACCGCTTTACCTTGTGATGAACAAAATCGATAAGTTGCATGTAAAACATTAAAAATAGTTATATCTAAATCGTTAAACACAAAAATATATAATACATATTAACACATAACAATAGATAAAAAAACCAAATAATCTTTTTTTCCAAGACAGACAAATGAGACGTTTTGAAAAGTTAAATTGCCTTTAGTATAAGGTGGACCATTAAGATTATGTAAACAACGAATGTAAAAATTTATTTAAAATGTATCATGTGTAGGGAAATAATCATATTTATAGATTCAAGAAAGACTAATTATTGAAAGTTTAATATTACATTTTTTTTAAATTGTCATGTTACTGATTAAGACTATACACGCTTGATGGATTTATTCATGTATAATTTATTTTGTAGTATAGACTTTATAATTAACATTATTTAAAAAGAAGTGTGTATGGTAACTATGTAGCTCTGGTTTGAAATCTAATTAAATGGTTTGTTTAACTTTATCATATTCAAGTCATCCCATGATGTATTTTATTTGTTCCAAATTGATTATGATACAAATAAATAATATTATGTTACATTAAAATGTGTTTATGACAAGTATTTGATCGTGGTTTGAAATAAACTTCAATGGTTTATTTATTAGTTTATATGTTTCAGTCATGTTGGCCTACCTGGTATTTTATACGTTCCAAATTCATTATGGTGCAAACTTTACAAGTATTATAACAGAATGTGCACAAACTTAATTTTGAGATAAATAAACATACATTATGAAAATATAGCTATACTACATACAAGCATGAAATAGATATTGGAAGCTTCCCCACAAATAAGTAGATAGAGCTCAATGTGTAGAAGCTTTAATTGTGAAAACTGTGAAATCCGGTAAACCCTAACTGTTGCTAGTCCGTGATAACAAACACGGTGTGTAATCACTAAGACATGTCGTGAGTTTGAGGGTAGAAATGGGTTAACATATGATTTCTAGGATTTACTATACTATACTATACTATACTATACGAACCATTGGTTATTATGGGTGCGAAAATTCACCATAAACCCTAAATGGACTCAGTGCATTACACGTGTAACAGTAATAAATCGTGAGTGTTTAGATGACTCTAGAAACATGAATTGGCTAATACATGAACTATAGTGTATAACATAGATGCATTAGCGGATAAAGTGGAATTATGATGCTTGTAGTGATGCCTGAGTAATTATGGTGAATTAGATCCCGATTGTCGAAGCATGTAGTAACAAATATAAGAAGACGATATAGATCATGCCTCGGATATATCCGAGGGCACGTTATAGTTAACATATGAAGAATAATAGCCAACAGGGTGATATTGATGCCTAAGGGTTCTGAAAAGAGGTTAAACGGGAGATTTTCGTTTAACACTGCATAAACTGAACAATAAGGATTTAGATACGAACGGAAGGCGTAAAAAAATATTTATTTTCGTTTAAAGAAACCATTTTTACGTGCATATTTTTATGTACGTTTTGGTATAAATTCAAGTTGTTCTACATTTCAACGTAAACTTTTTTGGAAATGATTCAGGTCATATATAATATATTTTCGTGTTTATTTTATGTATGTTTCGTAAAGTTTGTTTCGAACCGAGTGGAGTCAAATTATGGTTTCTTTTTCTCCCCTTTTTTCGAAAGCTCTAATTAATCCCTTTCGATTACATATGCATATTTTCCTTCATACCCGTTACGTTTTCTATGTATGAGTTGGGTCACATATAATACGTTATGATTGTTCGATATGAATTTGATTTACTTTACGTTTGATCTAATCACAATGCTTATAAAGGTTACATTGAGTTTAACTGAATACGTGTTTTCATAATACCTCGAATGTGTGTTTTTATATATATAACGTATCGACTAATCCATTCAATGTTTACGATGTACCCGCGCTGCAACGCGGACTGGTCTTAACCCTAGTTAAATATTAAATAATAACCTTTAACTTAGTAAAAACTATTTCTTGAACAATCTTGATCTTGAAATGATAACTATTTCCTTACAATCCGATTTTTTTCCTCTTTTAGAATTATCGCCAACGCTTAGTTGAAGAATAGCATATTGACAACAATTCATGTTTTACACAAGACTAGGTAGCAGCCATATTCACCAATAATGGGACCGGAGGCTTGGAGTTATTAAGTCACTACAGTTTGAATTTAGCCATGGAGTTTGACCAAGTTTTTAGTTAGTAGATACCAAGAACATATAATCTGTTATTTTGAATATATCTTTGTTTAAAAGTCTTCATTGGTGGCTAATCAGGTAATCGGCTTTCGGCTTTCGGCTTTCGGCTTTCGGCTTTCATCTCTTATCTCTCTCTATTAATATATATATATTCCAACATGAAGCAAATCATACACACTAAAAACCCACAAAAAAGGAAAGAATACCTTTCATTTTCATACTATATACTCACTAAAAAATTACTAAAAAGATTTGTATGTGGAATGCTCTCAAATATTGTTCCAGAATCCTTAAAGATCCACACCCTTTGTTTCCTGTTTAATGTAAGAAGTATTGTTCACCTTTTGTAAGGATTGTGGTTCCAAACCAAGCAGTTGACCATTCGTACAGAAATTTAACTAAACACAACAATGCCATAAAATGGAAGTAACCTAAGAAAATAGTTGATACATAGTCTATAGATCTTTTAATACCAACACATTAGGATCCGACAATTAAGTTAGCACAAAACAGTTCAACATTTCAGCATTCACTATTCAATGTCTTAATTCTTTACTAGTTTAACACTTGCAGACAGATGTAATCACTCACTTTATGACTAACCATAAAAAGCAATTTAAAATGCCTCGACTCCATCGTTAGATGTGTTTCTTGCCCCATTAGTATCCTGTTGCACACAACACTTAATTATGTAATAGTATGTAAAACAACACAATTCCCATGGTTGTTAACTCTTCACATAATAAAATATGTTTAAACAAAACTAACCTTATGGTCCAAATCTAGTAGCTACAGATTGTAGCAAGAGAAAAAGTCCAAATCTAGTATCTAGATATCAGTTGGACCATTATGGTCCAAATCTTTTAAAAAATTTGGGAACTCTTTGGACGGTTGTACCGGAACAGATGATGAGTCATGATTTTTAGAACCTTGCCCAGAATCTGGTAAGCCTAGTATTGTTCGCTGAAAATAGTCATTTGTTGTAGTAATTCTTCCACCAAATATGTTATCTTCATTTAACTCCAGATCCATTTCAAATGGTATTTGGGTATGCTCAACCCGTTGTGCAATGTTCTCCTGGTTAGATACGTTCATCATAGAGGAAGATCCATAAGGTTGGTTCACCATGTAATTAGTTGGTGTCTGCCATCCATTGAGTGTCATGTCAATGCTAACCGGGGTATAACTTTCTTCATGATTCCATTGTAAGGATGTCATACACCCAAACTTTTTTTCATTGAGTTCTCGTGGATTGAGATTGCTAGGCATTGCACGATCCTGAGTTGTTTTCTTTTCATTGAAATTCCGTTTTTCTTTCAGGAATTTCTTGTACACCTACAATATTATAAAAGCGAAAAAACTGCATGAAAAGCATGACATTAACAACATACACCTATTATAGAAATTGTAAAGAAATATTATAAGACTTCACGAAACCGATTAATATGAAATAATTACATAACTGAGCATGAGCCATCTAGAAATTGTGCAGGAGTAATTAACGTGGTAGTAACATATTAACGATTTGTTGATATTGGTAAATGTTAATGATTGGGAACAAAATTCAAGTACACTACTACTGCTTCTACTTTACTGTAGTTTTTAAATTGTTGAAGTTGTCCCATTTATAAACTATTAACCCATGAATGACAAGTAAAGATTTGTTGATATGAGTAAAGATTAATGATTGGTAACAAAATGCAAGTACACCACTACTGCTTCTACTTTACTATAGTTTTTAAATTCTTAAAGTTGTCCAATTTATTAACTACTAGTGTAGACTGATTCAGGGTCAATTTAGATCTGAAAAACTAACCTGAAGATGACTTGCAACCTGCATTCGGGTAAGCCCAGGGACACCCATAAGTTGAAGTATCTTCTTTGGAAAACGTCCTAATATTAAACACAAATCGTTAGAATTATGGAATATCAAGAGATAATATGTTCCAAAATTAGCAGTATTAATATCACAAAACAAAAGTAAATCCATTTAAAACAAAAAGTGTTGAATGATGAATTTATACTTCCTTCCTCAAGCTGATTATAAGCGTAAACGAATTTCTCGTGGAGTTCTTTGGTCCACTCCACACATATCTTCTCTTTCATGCTAGTACCACCATTATAATTATAATCATCATCTTCATTATCATCACCGTCGTCAACATCATAACAATCATCATCATCATTGGATGATTGGTGGAGTCGCTTCTTACCCTTGTTTTTAATACTAGAACTTCTATTTTTTTGTATTTCTGCATCTTGTGTTGCCTTCTTGGTATTCATATTTTTATTTTGAAATTGTTCATGCTTATGCATTCTGTATCGGATAACATCCTGACGTATACGACTCACTGCATCGTCGGTAACTGGCCTCTTGATGACACGAAAACCACCACTCTTGAATACTTCATGCATGAAAGCTTCATTTTCTTGCTCAGACATCACTTTAGTAAAGAAAAAATAAAAAGGAATGATTATTTTTGGTAGAAACATGAAAACTACACAAGAATCAATTAGGTTAAAATAAGAAACTGAATCACTAGAGGGATTTGGACTCACCCATGGCTAGTAGATCCATGTTCTGTGTCAGCCTAAGAAATGTATGTATATCCAGACCAGTGATATCCTTATCTATCAGGACGAGGTCATATTGATTGTTCTTTACCGTCAGCAATTTTAAAGCCACACCATAATGATCCACGCACGTAACTAACAAGACCAATATAAGAAATTATTTCAGAAACTACAGGTATCCAAATCTGCACTGTTTGTGTGAACTTATGGAAACTTCAGACTTAAACCCAGCTTCCATTTATAACTTAGGAGATATTCTATAAATGTATTATAATGAACAAATATCTCAACAAATGACACATTTAACAATTTGCAGATTATGTACTTGTCAAATAACATATTTATAAAACACCTTGATGTAGGAAACATTGGTCGAATTAGAAAATTTTGAAATATAGATAACCCTTATAGATGTTTAATGTAAGGAACAATATCTTGCATATTTATGTTTGACGGTTTAAAGATCATTAATCAATTGTTGGGTTATTTCATAAAGCATCGCGTGGATTCATTTCACAATGTCTGTAAATGTTTCATTGTAATTCAAAATTTAATCAATCAAGTTATTATATAATTTAATAGTCTATTAAATCACTAGATCCTATTTGAATGGAAATCAATTGTTTGCTTATTTCAAGTTGTTGTTTAGGTGATTAGGATTTATTTGCTGATTTTATATTTGTTTTATACTTGATTAAGATTATTTCATCAAATAATTTGCCTCAATTAAAGCTATAAAGATAAAATTTATTTAAACATATACTATATCTATAGAAAACATATAACTTTCAAATATATATATATATATATATATATATATATATATTTAACTTCGCCAATTATAAACTTTTTAGTTTGTAATTGTCGGTCCCAAGCCCGAGTAAAGCAGAAGAGTTTTGTTACTAAATAAATTGAAAAAGGTAATTTTTCAAAAGGGCCTCCACTTTGTAGTTCGCTTAGGGTCTCCAAAAACATAGGAACGACCCTGCGTAGTTTAAAGAATTGATCTGAAACTTTTGGAGTCGATATCAATTTGATCAAAAGCTTTCGAGTTCGAAATTAGAATAAAAAGCAGAAACAATCAATGGCTGACAAAGAATCCAAGAACCCTAATAGTATACCGACAAAGGAGGTAATGACTTCAATGATTTTTTAAAATCCTCCATCTTAAATTATTCAAACTATATAACTTGGGTTGTGAAGATTAAAGCAATCCTAATTGTTCACGGGATCTAGGGGGCCCTCGAATTGGCTGGTTGTATACTAACAAAAACTCAATCGCTATCGCTTATCTCTTTCAAGCATTGCCTGAAGAACATATTCTTCAAGTTGCTTACATACATATGCCATAAATATATGGGGAGACTTGAAAACTTAATTTGTAGGTGGACAGGGTCAAAGAAGTTTGACTACAAATGCTTGAATTTGAGTTCAAATCCTTATAAAAGAAATTTTTTGATTCACTTGATAACTTTCACATGAAAAATTACTCATCTTGTTTCAAAAGCCAACAATCTTGGATTCACGATTGATTACAAAAGACTTGTTTGAAAATTTCTCAGTATTGTAGTAGAAAAGTTCATCCAAATTATTGTTGCAAATGTATGGTTTACTGATCTTAATAATATGTCATTTCAAGAAGCTATCGGGTGAGTAAAAGCCTAGGAAGAATGCATCAAGAAACCCACCAAGCAGGAAGATGTTCATAAAAAACTTTTGTTTACCAAAGTAGAGCGAAAAGAGGGATCACAATGATTTTCAATTAATCAAAATTACGTATTGATGTAGCGCGTGATACGATAACGAAGAATAAACACGTTGATTCTGCGAATACCCGTTTAGGTCTTTTCCCAACCTCAAAATTCAACTCAAAGGGCACGGAATTTGAAGTGAAAAGTTGAGTAGTTTCAAAATTCAAGTCTGCTTCTTCACATTACTAGAGGAACATATAAATAGAAACCGAAATTCGAAATGGGCCTAAAAAAGACAACGGGCCAAACACAAGCCCAAAAAACAAAATGCCCAAAACACTTCAAAAAAAAAATAAAAACGTAAATAACTAATAGAAAAAAGTGTTTTTTGGCCCGGACGATGACTCAAACCGCCGTAGGCATTTGCAGCAAGATGGAGCTCGTTCTCACGTTTGTTTCGCCTGGTCGCACGCCCAAAATGGACCCCGTAGCCCAAGTTAGAGCCATTTTAGTGAAGCCCCTTTTGTTACACGATCTTGGGCCTCCAAGTACAAGATGGCCCGCTCCTCCACACTTGGGCCCGCATCACGTATTCAGAATCTAATTCACACTATTTCGCATATTAATCTCGGGCAATAGTGGTATTTTAGCCAGGTTGAAGAAGACGAACCCATCTCGTGTGACTATGGCTAAACCCTAAATGGTAATTAATAGTTCAAGAATTTGTGGTTAAGATCATGAAGCGGTCTTAAGTAGCAAGGCAGAATGAATGAGATAAAATCTATATGACACGGATTTGAACAAGATCAACCAGCTAACAAGAAATGCAGATAGAAACTAGAAGAATGGATTAATTACATGAATAGAATCAAGCCCAAACACAATTGAAAACAAACCAATTGGAACTGATTTCATTCTGATCATGGAAGGTTAACATCTAATCTTTTGAATCCTGCATTAACACATTCGTGATCCCAATAGCGCATGTTTTAAAGCAATCACTTATAAATTGGAATCGAATCCAAGAGTGTTTAGTCAAGTTCTTTACTCGACTCCAGAAGGAATCAAAGCAACGACTAGAATTGTAGAACAAGATAGAGAATCCAAAATAGGTCGAGAACAATTAGCAGAACAATTAAAAATCCATTCTACAGCTTTTACTGTGGGTATGAGTATATTGATGATGTTACTTGAATCAATATCGAAAAAGAAGAAATTTTGGGTAAGACATAACAATTAAAGTAATCTGGAGCAACAAATCATACAGGAGATCATAAGGAAATGACACAATCTATATCAAGGCATTAATTGTTTGCATCAAAATGGAGGCTATAAAGAAAAAAATCTGCACCAGAAGAAAATCAGATATTGATTTCCTGATACTAGTCGAGCTGCTATAGAAGTTATACTTAGTAGAAGTCTGATTCGTGGATGAGCCATTATACAGAAAGAATAGAGAAGATAAAAATATCAGTAACCATGGATGATAAAATAAGACACTAATAGAGCTTATCCAGATCTACCAATGGATCAAAAACTTATTTGAGGCATTCAGGATTTCAGGTTACATTTGAAAGAAGAATATTACTATGGGTATGAGTACATTGATGATGTTACTTGAATGCTATGGCTCAACAAAAAGATTGAAACAACAAGAAAGAAGATACAAAAATGGTATCAACAAGTCAAATGGAAAAGAGGCCAATGGCAATACAAGTGATAGAATGGAAAGAGGTGAAAAAGAAAACAAAACGATCGCATCTGTGAGAGAAGCAATCAAAGTAGAAAATTGATCGTGTGATACGATCAATGCAAAAAACCAAGTCATGTGGTGGGTCAAACTTGAAGAACCTGGTCGTGTGAAGCAACCAAGAAGCTTTGAAAGTCATTTGGGCGAAACCAATCGCGTGAGACAAGTGAAGATAATTTTTGATAGATCAAAGAAAAACTAGACCAATTGATTCATCGAATCTCTAGTAGATATATATGATCAATCAGAAGAAGAGTAAAAATAATTTTGTGATGTGATCAAAATAAGGAGGAAGTGACCAAGAACAATCAATGTGACTTAATTTGAGAAAATGAGTTGGGAAGGCTCAACAAGAATGACCATGTGATACGGAGTGTGTGAGACAACCAACGAAAAGGGAACAAAAGATTGAATTTGGGGTTATTTTTGCAAATATTAGATTAAGTAGGATTAACATGTAATTACGTTTTATATTTACGAAAGTGTTGCATAGCATCACTAAGAGTCATGATGTTTAAACACAAACCGGTCACTATGTATGTATGCATATCGCATCAATAATTCGATCAAACACAGTGATTTGCAGTTGAAACAATACATCAATAACCATGTGACACGGAGGAGTTGTGTGAAAACTAAAGGAAAAAAGAAAAGAGCCTGTGGAGGAGTGAGCATGGAACAATAACGACAACGGATGATCCAAGCTCATGTAACAAGCAGAGACATATGTATCTATATCTATATCACATCAGTGAATTGATCAAACACAATGATTTTCATTTTATTATAACGTATTCAGAATCTTTATTTCATACTATATTGCATATCAATCCTGGGCAATAGAAAATATGAATCTATAAAAATAGATAGAAATTAGATTTGCAATAATAATAATAATAATAATAATAATAATAATAATAATAATAATAATAATAATAATAATAATAATAATAATAATAATAATAATAATAATAATAATAATAATAATAATAATAATAATAATAATAATAATAATAATAATAAATAAATAAATAAATTAGATATGAATCTACAAATTATATATGAATCTACAAAGATATATAGAAATGTCAGATTTAACACTGTTAAGATTCTTAACCTGTCAAATAACATGTTTATGCACATCTTAATCTTAATGTGTAAATTTTATCTAAAATTTTATATGTATTGAGTCTCCCCGGCCCCAATCTATCTAAAAGTTCAAAATATGGTGAGCTGCTGTTTTGAAAAAATTCAAGCATTCACATTCATAGACTTGTTCACCTATTTTCTTACCTTAACTTTTCATCTAATCAAACCAAAGTCCAACACTACCCATTCATATATAAACAAAAAATATATTGCATATAGTTTGCGATAAGGAGAGTTGGATAAATTTGTAAAGCATTGTCAAGGAAGAGAGATTATGTAGCAGCGGTGGACAAGAGATAAGAAATAATGCCAGGATTAAAGATGACAGTGGTAAAAGCCAAAATGGAACCAACGGTGTACAGAAATGTATGTATAGCATTTAATTTTCCTACTTTTCATCTTTTAAAGACACTTGAAAATGTGTGTGTATATATATATATATATATATATATATATATATATATATATAGGGGGCTGCTAGAATGAGAACCACCCCAAGTTGTAAGAACCGCGAGAACTACACCCCACGGAGCGCCGTTCGCCATAATTTTTTTTTTACAAGTAGATGTGTGTATTATAAACACAGCCGTAAAAAATCATGGCGAACGGCGCTCCGTGGGGTGTAGTTTTTTACACCACAAGTTTGGTGTTTTTTAATTTTTTTTTTCTTTTTTTTTCTCCAAACTTGTGGTGTAAAAAACTACACCCCACGGAGCGCCGTTCGCCATGATTTTTTACGGCTGTGTTTATAATATACACATCTACTTGTAAAAAAAAAAATCATGGCGAACGGCGCTCCGTGGGGTGTAGTTCTCGCGGTTCTTACAACTCGAGGTGGTTCTCATTTTAGCGACTCCCTATATATATATATAGGGAGGGGCTCATGCGAGAACCACCCTTATTGTGAGAACCTTAAGAACCAATGTGAACACAACCTAAAATAGCTAAAAAAACCTAACCCCCACCCCCCCCCCCCCCAAAAAAAAACCAAACCTCCCCCCCCCTCCCCCAAAGCTAAATGCTAAAAAAAAACCTAACCCCCCCCCCCCAAAAAAAAAAAAAAAACCTAAACCCCCCTCCCCCACCCCCCCCCCCCCCAAAAAAATCTAAAAAGTTTTTTTTGAATTTTTTAATATTTTTCATGTTAAAATCGCTACTTTTAGAAGCCAAAAAAAAAATTTTTTAATTGCTTCGAAAAGTAGCGATTTTTTTTATAAAAAATATTAAAAAATTCAAAAAAATATTTTTGTGTGATATTTAGCTATTTTTAGGCATTTTTGGTGTGTTCACATTGGTTCTCGCGGTTCTCACAATAAGAGGTGGTTCTCGCATGATCTTCTCCCTATATATATATATATATATATATATATATGGGGGGTTTAAATGAGAACGCTAAGTATTGTGAGAACCGTGAGAACAAATGAAAAAACCGCGAGAACTTGGTCAAAAACAATTCAAATTCAAAATTTTTTTCTACACTTATCATTATTATTCCAATACAATGTTAGAAATTTAGTTTACACGTTTAAATTTACGTGAATTCGTAAATAAAATTTTTTTACACATGTGTAAGTTTGCCATTTACACATGTGTAAATCTGTTATATTTACACATGTGTAAAAAAATCTAAAAAAAGTGATTTTGAAAGGAGAAATGAATTATTTGATGTTGTAAATTCTTTTTTTTTTTTTTTTGATGTTGTATCTTAATTACAATGAGGTTTGTATTAAAAAAAATGGCTTTGATTGGTTTTTTCATTCGTTCTCACGGTTCTCGCAATATTTAGCGTTCTCAAGATAACCCTCCCCTATATATATATATATATATATATATATATATATATATATATATATATATATATATATATATATATATATATATATATATATATATATATATATATATATGGGTCGGTTTAAATGAGAAACACCATGAGTTTTGAGAACCGTAAGAACTTTTTCTTTACGCGCGAGTTGTGCCAATTTTTTTTTTCACAAGCGTAGATGAAAATATGATAAACACATCTGTAAAAAAATTTAAAAAAATTATCGAGTCGATAGTTTTGACTGATTTAAGTTTGTTTTATGCGCTGTTGTAAATTTTGTAAAAAATTAAATATTTTTTTACGCCTCATGTCACGGCAATTTTTGTTTTTGCTGAAACAAGTGATTTTTTATGATTTTGAGAAAAAAAATTTCGAAAACACCTTTTATATGGCCTAGTTCTCATGGTTTTCACAACTTAATGTACTTCTCATTTTAACCCAACCCTATATATATATATATATATATATATATATATATATATATATATATATATATATATATATATATATATATATATATATATATATATATGTATGATAAGGATCATTACAGAAAACTAATTATTGCGAGAATAAAAAGAACAACTCTAAATCACTAAATTTTGGGATTTAAGGTTCATATTTCTTAAATTTTATGTTTCTTACATTTATATGTATATTATATTATATATACATAAAAAATCATATATTTTTCCCTTCTCATAGTCTACATACATATAAGTAATTTGGCCTACACATAATCTATGTAGGTTATTTAAAAATGAAAACTTTTCATATTTGGTTTTAAATTCTAATTTAAGAAAGAGTAAATCTTTCATTTATAACATTTTTTATTTACTTTTTAGGTTTTAAAATTGAAAAAAATGAGTAATTCATTTTGCTCTGTGTGTTCTCATAATATTTAATATTCTGCATAGAATCTTCCTCTCTCTCTCTTTATATATATATGGTAGGTTAACTGGGAAACACTAAAAAATAGGGAAACTAGGAACCATACATTTAAAACATTAAAAATTCAACTCAACATTTAAAAATCGTTTTTTAAACATTTTTAATATTTTTTTCTTATAAATACATGTAAATATATATATATATATCATTATTCTTTTTACGCTGGTTACAAAAACTACAACCCAAAGTATAAGAAATATGAAATCTCACATAAAGTTTAGAGTTTAAACAAGTATACAAAATTATTTATCTTGATGATAATAAAATAGAATCTACAATTAGAAAAAAAAAAAAAAAAAAAAAAAAAAAAAAAAAAAAAAAACAATTAAGTGAAAGCTGGCGATAGAGTAAAAAGAAGTACTATCCTTTTACAAAACATCGACACTTATAACTGTAAATTAAAAGTTAACAAAATAACGTACTTTAAATGGTTAAAACGAAAAAAAATACAAACTGACAAAAAAACAACCTTTATTGGGAATAAATATTAATATATTATCCTTCTACTTTTACAACACATCATTGACCAGCACTTGGCGATCCAATAATTTAAGAATAAAAAAAAAATTGACATTCAGTTGGATAAAAAAATTGTAAACTAAAATAAGTTAATTACAGTTATGCGAAACAAAATTTAATCAAAGAAAAAAAAATAAAATTCAAGCATAAATTCTCTTGTACAATAACCAGACTTAAAGATTAAGGAGTTGAAGACAAAAAAAATTAAGTGTTTCACAAAATATTAATTTAGTTGAGAATATCAACGAGCAAAATTAAATATAACCATGAAAAAGATCTATTCTATGAACACCAAATAAAAATCAGAAAAGCATATCAAATATCCCAATTTAAAATTGGTTTGAATTAATAGAAACTTAGATATAAATCATTATACATGTATGTGTTTGTGTGTGGGAGATTTTTACCTTCGAATGAATAAGAACGCAACACCTCAGCAACGTATGCGAGCAAGTCCTTTTGGTAGTCAAAAACCAAAACTCTGATTGGGGTGACTGATGTTAAGAGTGAATCTCTCCCAGTGTTTTTAACATTTTGAGAACTATCGCCGAGCGTAAACATTTTGAAACATGCAAAATAAGAGGACAAGGTACACAAAGGAGAGCTTGATGTGTTAAAGTTCTAAACAAGCAAGAGAGAGTAAAAGAGAAGAACTAATGAAACCATGTTGTGAAAAATAACAAGGAAGAGATAGTAAAATAGAAGAACTAATGAAATTATGTTGTGAAAAATATAAGAAAAATATATATTATTTTTTTGTCATTATGCTAAAAATAGTAATGGAATATATTACCTTTAATGATAAAAGAGCATACAAATAAGAAATATATAATAAAGAGTAAAATGCTCAGATAGTCCATGTGTTTTTATAAATTAACAATTATAGTCTCTAATTTTTGAAAATTACACTGGTGCTACCTATGGTTTACTTTTTGTTGCTCGGATGATTCCTGGAGTGGATGAAGGTTAGTTTTCTCCCTTAAGTCCATCTAAAATTACTTATTTACCACTTGCTTTTATTAAAATATAAAAAAATCAAACACAAAACACACACACTCTGACTCTCTCTCTGTCTTTATATATCTCCATCTCTGTCTCTTTATCTCTATCTCTCTATACTCTCTCTCACTAAGAGAACCATCTCAACCCACCCGTCGCTGACCACCAGCCAACACCGCACCCACCTAAGACAACCACCTCTCTCTATCTTCACCTGCCACCACCATATGACGCCACCACCACCGTCTTCACCAACAACACTATATGTTGCCACCAGCCACCCCCGCACCCACCTAAGACAACCACGGATCCCCTTCATCTGAAATCGATCGGCGACCACCAAATCCATCAACACCCATCAAATCGAACGGTGACCCCCTTCAATTTCCGGATCGTCGTCTTCATCTCCGGCCTCACCCTCCCCTACTCTGACCTTGTCCCCTTAACATGTCTTCTCAATCATCCTCTGTTCCACCACTAAATCCATCAACACCCATCAAAACGGTAAGTCAAGTATCCCTATAATTCATCCAATTGATGTCAAATTCGTAACTCATTTGTTATGTTGATGGTTGTTAGCTGATTATAGGTGAAGGTGGAGATTAAGTGGAGAGTGCAGCGGTTGTTCTACCGTGATTGGACTGTGTAGAATGCTACTGAATTGGTTTGAAATGGTGGGTTAGGAACTGAGGGGTTAGGGTTTTTGGTGATGGTGGGGTGGGGTGGAAGTGGGTGGTGGTGGAGATGGTGGGGGGTGCAGGCGGTGGTGGAGACGATGGTTGGAGACGGTGGTTGGAGGCAGTAGAGGCGGTGGCGAATGAGGGAGGGGTAAATAAGGTGGGCCCCACATTTTTACTAATCCATATTTGTTTTTTTATTTTTTAAAGGGATGGGTAAATAAGTAAGTTCAGATGGACTTAACGGAGAAAACTAACGGACATCCACTCCAGGGACTATCTGAGTAACAAAAAGTAAACCACAAGGAGCACCTGTGTTATTTCCAAAAGTTGGGGACTATAGGTGTTACTTTACAAAACCACAGAGACTATCCGGGCATTTTACTCTATAATAAATATATACTACTACTGATTCTTTAGAGGAAAATGCGAGCTCAACAATATATTCAATTGTTTGTAAGGCTGTAAACATACCGAACGTTTAGCAAATTGTTCGTAAACCGTTAGACAGGGAGTTCATTTATGTTCGTTCGTTTAATAAATAAGCAAACACGAACTAGATATTTCTAAGAACATGAATAGAGGTTGCGTTCGTTCGTTTATTTTCGTAAAAGTTCAGTAATGTGTTCATTAAGGTTCACCCATCTACGTTCGTTTGTGTTCGTTCATTTAAAGGTTTTCTAGGTTATATTTTTATTTTATTAGTTTTAGTTTTTAAACTTTGAAACCATAGTTACACTATACGCCTGATTATTTCAATTTCAGTTTGTGTTAAAGTTTGACAAACTCTTAGTTTTTGTGTCAATTATGTTACATATTTTTTTACGAGTCGTCACTAAGCCTAGATACTGTCACACCCCGACCACGTAGGACAACAAACCGTGGCGGAAACGTCGGGGAGTGTTGCAACAGAAGCTATTGTTTCACAACCATGGATACAAAATAATTTCGTTTTATTGATAAAATTAAACATTACATTGTCTTAACACATAGATCAAACAAGTTTTATATCGTCTATCATAGTTATTATGTCACTAAGGCCTTGTCCAGATCCTACGTGACGCATGCATCCTAGAGATCACATCAAGCAACATTACCTGAAACATATGTAAAAACTAAGTCAGCAAAGAAATGCTGGAGAGTACATAGGTTTCTATAAGAGTATCGGAATCATGGCTCCTTTATATGTTGCAGTACATTATTAGACTACAAGAGTCAAAATACAAACCTTGTTTTGAAAAGTCTATTGCAACATAATTAACCAACTCAAATCAAGTGGGTTATAGTTTGTAAAATCCTATAGCCATGCTTCTTAACCCAAAAACATTTGTTTTAGAAAACCAACTTGTAAAACATCTTGTAAAAAAACTTGTTAAAAACTTGTATGGTTTATATCCTTTAGAAAAACATCGTTGTGTGACATCATTTCAAAATCGTTTACCCAAGTGAACTAAATAATGCCACGGTATGTAATATGATGAAAACACTTATATATAGGAAGTACCAGCGGCGTATCCACCATGCTTTCATCACATTACACCCGTCCCGTTATCTAAACACTAACCAAAAACCAATCGTTTATCCAATTCGTTTAACTTGTTCAAAATCGTTTTCAAAATCGTTAACTCGTTTAAAATTGTTTAAATCATCCTCGTTTTAAATTGTGAAAACTTATGTATGGTCCTCTCGCTAACAACATTCAAACCTTCGTGACTCGACTACCTCGCTTCTCGCTTCTCGGGTTAACAAACCACCAAAGGGTAGGTTAACAAACATCAGATTCAGTCGCTACCCACAACCCGTACACATAACCATGGGTGTAGTAAAGTAACAGGATTTGTCAGATCCTATGGTACCATAACCTAATACTGGTCGGCTTGATCAATGCTAATGAATGTCATTTGTTATGTAACTACAACCAACAAGTTTGTTCACTTTATTGAAATCGTTATTAGTTTTGTATAAACCATCTTAATTGTTTTTGAAAAACCATCGTTTAAACCTTGAAATAATTTTGTACATATGAATCACCCCAAAACAGTTGAAAACAGTAAAATAGGGGAACTATGTACTCACATGTAGTGCAAAGTATCCTCAATCAATAGAAATTCAACAAACTCAAGCAAACCAGAGAAATCAAGTAGCACCTAGTAATCGAGCCACTAGTCAAACAATAGACGCCTAAATCGGACGATCGGACAGAATGAGGTCTTGTAAACCAAATAAGTGTTGGAACTCATGTGATATGGTTTAACAAAGCCTACATCCTAAATTGAAACCTAACCTAAGTGCTTTTGACCCATCGCGACCCATTAAGGTAGCTTACGATACTTTAATGCGTCGTGCGCGCAAAGGCGCGTTTGAGACGTCTAGCTAGTCCTATGACAAGTATTATATGCCAAAACATGTCTAAATGTGTTACATAATCAGTTACGTGACAAAAGTTTAGGTTACATATGCTTAATTACCAATTATATATGAAAAAGGGTATTTTGGTAATTTACCAAAGGCATATAAACTACCTATCATGCGACTAATCAAACCTAAGTGACCATAAGGTATAACCTCAGAAGGTTATTCCCTACGCTACTATGGTCACTAAACATGTTTGGTCGGATCCTAATGATCGACCAAACGGGCCGTGTTCGAAAGTTTAAGCGGGTGTTTAGTCCGCTTGACTTTCGACTCTACACAAGCACTAATCTAAAAAGTGACGAGCTAAAAATGCTAGAACATATTTAGTTAAGTTAGAAAACAGGCTTTGATATCAAAACAAACGGTTTTGATACCCTAGAGTTGTTTGGTTACAAAATACGCGAGAAAACGCATTTTGGCCGAAACTACGAGTCGTCACTAAGGACTATGACCATCGTGATTACGCTCACGTTATGAAGTTCAAACGAACTTCTCGTTGACCATAAACTTGTCAAAGCAGAAAGTCAAACGCAGTTTGACTTTAACGATAAAAACGAATGAAAATAACGAAATAATACTTACAGAAGGTCCCCGCAAGCTCTTGGTCCGATTTACTCTTAGGTATGAAGCATAAAATTCAACTTAGAGAGCCAAAATTAGATTAAGTGTGCTTTTGGGTGGAAGTGGGGGTGGGTATTTAGAGGAATTCAAGAATTTTTAAGATCGTTCATCGAAAACTGAGCTTTGATCTGGACCTTACATGTGTGCCCATGGTTTTCTAAAACCATGGGAGCCCCTAATATGAGTCATAATGGACGAGATTCATTGAATACCAGCCCATGGTTTTGCAAAACCATGGGTTAAAAACATCAACACTTCAAAATGGACTAGGTTCATTGAATTTGGTCAGAAATTTCAAAAATGGTCCCTGCATTTGTAAAACTTGATTTCTTTGCACTTTAAGCCCCGTTAACCCCATTTCAAGGGTCTAAAATAAAGTTAAAGTATAGGGAACTCAAAACATGCTCAAAGATATCTCGGATGTCGGTTCGTTTGGTCGTACGGTCGCGTTATTCGCTTAATTACGACGGAAGTCGTAACGAACGCAAAAACGATCCAAATCAAGTGACGAATGGGTTTTTATCATGCCAAACACTAAAACATGATATTTTAATGATTACATTAATTTTTGGATGTCCGGATATATTCAGAACGTAAGATATGCGCGAAAATGCAAACTTGTGCACTTTTTGACGCTTTTAGTCCCTATTGATCAATAAAGTTTATTTTAGCATACCGAACCCCTCAAAGCCTATTTCTAAGCTGTGTAAAGGTTATTTAGGGTATGTTTAACTTATCATCAACTTCCGGAATGTTCGTTACTATACAAATCGGTATAGTTTCGCAGTTTGACACAAATAGTCCCTGCGATCGAACAAACTTGATTTCAACACACCAAACCATCCAAAAGTTACTTCTAATTTATGTGGAGGTTATTTAAGGTATGTTAAGCCTATGTCACTATTCCGGAGTGTTTGTTGCATTAAACTGGTTATATTTACGCATCAGTGCGCGTATAACCTTCCAGAAAGCGATTTAAAGCTTGAAATTGGAATTGAATCAAATTGAAAAATTACCAAACACAAATACACACATAACAACACCAAAACACATATAATAACACCAAAGCACATTGTTTTATTAATAATCAACATTGATTTACATTATACAATGATTAATAGAACACAGTTCTCATAGTCTCCCCTACTTCAGGAAATTTCGTCTCGAAATTTTATTTAGAGGAAGCTTGTGAAAACAAATGCGGATATTTCGCCTTCATTTGGTCCTCACGTTCCCAAGTAAACTCTGGGCCACGTTTGGACTCCCAAAGAACTTTGACTAATTTAATCCGTTTGTTCTTCAACTGTTTGAAAGTACGGTCCACGATCTCCACGGGTTTCTCGACAAAGTGCATCATTTCATCGATTTGGATCTCGTCGAGAGGAATGTGAAGATCAGCGTCACCTAAACACTTTCGCAAATTGGACACGTGAAAAGTCAGATGAATATTACCAAGCTCTGGAGGTAGCTTTAGTCGATAGGCAACCTTCCCAATTCTTTCCACAATCTTGAATGGTCCCACATATCGAGGCACAATTTTCCTTTCTTTCCAAATCTCACCACTCCCTTCCAAGGTGAAACCTTGAGTAGGACATGATCTCCGACTTGAAATTCTAAGGGCTTGCGTCGCATATCCGCATAACTCTTTTGACGGCTTCGAGCTGTCACAAGATTATCGCGGATTTTATTGATTTTGTCTGTTATTTCCAGAACGAGCTTAGGTCCAGTAAGCTGAGCTTCACCGGTCTCATTCCAACAGACGGGTGAACGACATTTTCGACCGTAGAGAGCTTTGAATGGTGCCATATTAATACTAGTATGATAACTATTGTTGTAAGAGAACTCGATCATTAGCAGATGAGAATCCCAATTACCACCAAAGTCTATCACGCATGCTCTAAGCATATCATCCAAAGTTTGAATCGTTCGCTCAGATTGACCATCTGTTTGGGGATGATAAGCAGTGCTTAGATTTAGTTGGGTTCCCAAAGAAGATTGCATGGTCTTCCAGAAATGAGATGAAAATCGAGCATCACGATCAGAAATGATATCCAAGGGCACACCATGTCATGATACAATCTTATCAACATAAATCTTTGCAAGTTTATCAGCAGATAGATCCTCACGAATTGTAATAAAATGAGCTGATTTCGTTAATCGATTGATAACAACCCAAATAGCATCATGAACTTTAGACGTACGCGGTAATTTGGTGATGAGATCCATCGCAATGTTCTCCCACTTCCAAACCGGTATCTCTGGTTGTCCAAGAAAACCAGAAGGTCGTTGATGTTCAGCCTTGACTTTGAGACAAGTCAGGCATTTTGATACATACAAGGCAACATCCTTCTTTATACCAGGCCACCAGAACTTAGTACAAAGATCCCTGTACATTTTATCAGCACCCGGATGGATAGAATATCGAGACTTATGAGATTCGTCCATTACCAAGGTGCGAAGATCGTCTTGTTTTAGAATCCACAAACGATCCTTGAAATAGAGCAAACTATCGTCTTTCCTTTCGAGTTTAAGCTCAAGCTGACGTGGCAACTCCTCACCTATCAAATTATGTGAAACACAACATTGCTGAGCTTGAAGAACATGAGTTTGAAGATCAGATAGCGTTTGAACAGAATGAAGCTTGACTCGCTCTTTTCGACTAAGCGCATCGGCCACGACATTCGCCTTACCAGGATGGTAACGAATCTCGCAATCGTAATCACTTAAGAGCTCGACCCAACGTCGTTGCCTCATGTTCAGCTCTTTCTGATTAAGAATATGCTGAAGACTTTTGTGGTCTGTGAAAACCACACACTTCGTTCCATAGAGGTTGTGTCTCCAGATTTTAAGCGCGAAAACCACAGCTCCTAACTCAAGATCATGAGTCGTGTAGTTCTTCTCATGAATTTTCAGTTGTCTAGACGCATAAGCTATGACTTTACCTCGTTGCATAAGGACGCAACCAATTCCTAGGTTCGACGCATCACAATAGACAACGAAATCATCAACTCCTTCGGGTAGAGATAAAACATGAGCATCACAAAGCTTCTGTTTCAGCGTTTGAAACGCTTCTTCTTGCTTGGGTCCCCACTCAAAAGGCTTATTCTTCTGAGTCAAAGCAGTGATTGGAACCGCGATTTTTAAGAAGTTTGAGATGAATCGACGATAATAACCAGCAAGACCAAGAAAAGATCGAATCTCTGTAGGTGTCGTCGGTGTACTCCAGTCTTTAATAGCAGCAATCTTGGATGGATCCACATGAATACCCTGCTCATTGACTATATGACCCAAGAATTGAACTTCTTTAAGCCAAAATTCACACTTGGAGAATTTAGCATAAAGTTGTTCCTTCTTCAGGAGTTCCAATGTTAAGCGAAGGTGTTGCTCGTGCTTGGCTCGAGACTTAGAATAAACCAGAATATCGTCGATGAACACAATAATGAACTTGTCTAAAAAGGTTTACAGACCCTATTCATTAAGTCCATAAAGATAGCTGGAGCATTCATCAAACCAAAATGCATGACAGTGAACTCATAATGCCCATATCTTGTGCGGAAAGCAGTTTTGGGAATATCTTCTTCGAGAACACGAAGTTGATGATACCCAGAACGCATATCGATCTTGGAAAAGCATGAAGCACCTTGCAGCTGGTCGAAGAGATCATCAATTCGAGGTAGGGGATATCGATTCTTGATGGTAAGCTTATTAAGCTCACGATAATCGATACACATTCGAAAAGACCCATCTTTCTTTTTCACGAAGAGGACTGGAGCTCCCCATGGTGAAAAGCTCGGTCGAATGAATCCATTATCAGATAACTCTTGAAGCTGCTTCGATAACTGTTGCATCTCAGAAGGTGCAAGTCGATAAGGCGCTTTTGTAATTGGGTTGGCATTGGGTACAAGGTTAATATCAAACAGGACTTGACGAACTGGAGGCAAACCAGGCAGTTCATCAGGAAACACCTCTGGATAATCCCGAACAATCGGAATATCTTGAATACTCTTTCCCTTGTCTTTCTCCTCGGTGACATGTGCTAAAAAAAGCAACATATCCTTTCCGTAAATACCTTTGAGCTTCCATACGCGACATAAGCTTCAATCCACCTGAAGGTTTCTCGCCACGAACTTCCAAAACATCGCCAGAAGACAAAGGAATATGAACAATCTTATCAAAACAAACCACCTCAGCATGATGTTTGGTTAACCAATCCATTCCAACGATAATATCGAAGCTCCCAAGTTGCATTGGCGTGAGGTCAATAGGAAAAACATGGTTATCAAGGTTCAACTGACAACCACGAATAACAGAATCGAGAACAAGAGGTTTACCAGTAGCAACTTCGACAGATAAGGGTTTCCTCAGTTTAGTTCTAGGTATCGCAAGCAAAGGCTCAAAAGATAATGAAACAAAACTTCTATCTGCACCAGAATCAAAAAGAAAAGATGCAGGTCGATTGTTTTCAAGAAACGTACCATTGACAACCAAGGTACCACTAACAACGAGGTTGTCAGCTCGAGCCACGTTTGCATTCAGATTGAATGCCCATCCACGAGTGGATCGTCGATTGGAAAAATAAAAGAGGCATTGAAAACATCAACAAAACGCAAGGAAGGCGATCATTTGTTCGTTACCTCGAACAAACAAACGATACGCAGTGACTAATCAAAGTAAATGGGTCAATATAATGTATCGCCGAAGACATGCTTGCCTATAAGTGAACACTCACCCCAAGAGTTCCCAGGTAAGAGTGACTGGTCCGATTATGTGGATTTGTACGAACACTCTAGCCTTAGAGAGAAAACCCAGGGTACAGGCATTCACCCTTCCAGTTTGCACGTGTTCACACTATCTAGACCTAAACTTTGACGAGATTTTGAAAAATTAAAGGGTTCAAAACCATATAACAGAGGGTTCAAAACCTAGTAATTAATCATCCTAGAACAGATGATTAGTTTTCAAAGAGGATTCGAACTTATTATGGTTATCACCTAAGGGTAGGTGACGGTATTGTTTTTAAATCTAAACACAAGTAAACTTGTGTTAGGGTCCTACAGTTATAGTCTAGGTCAAAGCATTACTAATAACCTAATTCCCTATAACCATTGGCTCTGATACCAACTTCTTCTATCACACCCCGACCACGTAGGACAACAAATCGTGGCGGAAACGTCGGGGAGTGTTGCAACAGAAGCTATTGTTTCACAACCATGGATACAAAATAATTTCGTGTTATTGATAAAATTAAACATTACATTGTCTTAACACATAGAACAAACAAGTTTTATATCGTCTATCATAGTTATTATGTCACTAAGGCCTTGTCCAGATCCTACGTGACGCATGCATCCTAGAGATCACATCAAGCAACATTAACTGAAACATATGTAAAAACTTAGTCAGCAAAGAAATGCTGGCGAGTACATAGGTTTTTATAAGAGTATCGGAATCATGGCTCGTTTATATGTTGTAGTACTTTATTAGACTACAAGAGTCAAAATACAAACCTTGTTTTGAAAAGTGTATTGCAACATAATTAACCAACTTAAATCAAGTGGGTTATAGTTTGTAAAATCCCATAGCCATGCTTCTTAACCCAAAAACATTTGTTTTAGAAAACCAACTTGGAAAACATCTTATAAAAAAACTTGTTTAAAACTCGTATGGTTTATATCCTTTAGAAAAACATCGTTGTGTGACATCGTTTCAAAATCGTTTACCCAAGTGAACTAAATAACGCCACGGTATGTAATATGATGAAAACACTTATATATAGGAAGTACCAGCGGCGTATCCACCATGCTTTCATCACATTACACCCGTCTCGTTATCTAAACACTAACAAAAAACCAATCGTTTATCCAATTCGTTTAACTTGTTCAAAATCGTTTTCAAAATCGTTAACTCGTTTAAAATTGTTTAAATCATCCTCATTTTAAATTGTGAAAACTTATTTATGGTCGTCTCGCTAACAACATTCAAACCTTCGTGACTCGACCACCTCGCTTCTCACTTCTCGGGTTAACAAACCACCAAAGGGTAGGTTAACAAACATCAGATTCAGTCGCTACCCACAACCCCCACACATAACCATGGGTGTAGTAAAGTAACGGGATTTGTCAGATCCTATGGTACCATAACCTAATACTGGTCGGCTTGATTAATGCTAATGAATGTCATTTGTTATGTAACTACAACCAACAAGTTTGTTCACTTTATTGAAATCATTATTAGTTTTGTATAAACCATCTTAATTGTTTTTGAAAAACCATCGTTTAAACCTTGAAATAATTTTGTACATATGAATCACCCCAAAACAGTTGAAAACAGTAAAATAGGGGAACTATGTACTCACATGTAGTGCAAAGTATCCTCAATCAATAGAACTTCAACAAAGTCAAGCAAACCAGAGAAATCAAGTAGCACCTAGTAATCGAACCACTAGTCAAACAATAGACGCCTAAATCGGACGATCGGACAGAATGAGGTCTTGTAAACCAAATGAGTGTTGGAACTCATGTGACATGGTTTAACAATGCCTACATCCTAAATTGAAACCTAACCTAAGTGCTTTCGACCCATCGCGACCCATTAAGGTAGCTTACGCTACTTTAACTCGTCGTTTGCGCAAAAGCACATTCGAGACGTCTAGCTAGTCCTATGACAAGTATTATATGCCAAAACATGTCTAAATGTGTTACATAATCTGTTACGTGACAAAAGTGTAGGTTACATATGCTTAATTACCAATTATGTATGAAAAGGGTATTTTGGTAATTTACCAAAGGCATATAAACTACCTATCATGCGACTAATCAAACCTAAGTGACCATAAGGTATAACCTCGGAAGGTTATTCCCTATGCTACTATGGTCACTAAACATGTTTGGTCGGATCCTAATGATCGACCAAACGGGTCGTGTTCGAAAGTTTAAGCGGGTGTTTAGTCCGCTTGACTTTCGACTATACACAAGCACTAATCTAAAAAGTGACGAGCTAAACATGCTAGAACATGTTTAGTTAAGTTAGAAAATAGGTTTTGATATCAAAACAAATGGTTTTGATACCCTAGAGTAGTTTGGTTACAAAATACGCGAGAAAACGTATTTTGGCCGAAACTACGACTCGTCACTGAGCCTAGATAACGTGGTAATCAGTAGGTATAGTCACTAGGGACTATGACCATCGTGATTACGCTCACGTTATGAAGTTCAAACGAACTTCGCGTTGACCATAAACTGGTCAAAGCAGAAAGTCAAACGCAGTTTGACTTTAACGATAAAAACGAATTAAAAGAACGAAAGAATACTTACAGAAGGTCCCCGCAAGCCCTTGATCTGATTTACTCTCAGGTATGAAGCATAAACTTCAACTTAGAGAGCCAAAATCAGATCAAGTGTGCTTTTGGGAGGAAGTGGGGGTGGGTATTTATAGGAATTCAAGAACTGTTAAGATCGTTCATTGAAAATTGAGCTTTGATCTGGACCTTACATGTGTGCCCATGGTTTTCTAAAACCATGGGAGCCCCTAATATGAGTCATAATGGACTAGGTTCATTGAATACCAGCCAATGGTTTTGAAAAACCATGGGTTAAAACCATCAACACTTCAAAATGGACTAGGTTCATTGAATCTGGTCAGAAATTTCAAAAATGGTCCTTGCATTTGTAAAACTTGATTTCTTTGCACTTTTAAGCCCCGTTAACCCCATTTCAAGGCTCTAAAATAAAGTTAAAGTATAGGGAACTCAAAACATGCTCAAAAATATCTCGGATGTCGGTTTGTTTGGTCGTACGGTCGCGTTATTCGCTTAATTACGACGGAAGTCGTAACGAACGCAAAAACGATCCAAATCAAGCGACGAATGGAATTTTATCATGCCAAACACTAATGCATAATATTTTAATGATTACATGAATTTTTGGATGTCCGGATATATTCAGAAAGTAAGATATGCGTGAAAATGCAAACTTGTGCACTTTTTGACGCTTTTAGTCCCTATTGATCAATAAAGTTTATTTTAGCATACCGAACCCCTCAAAGCCTATTTCTAAGCTATGTAAAGGTTATTTAGGGTATGTTTAACTTATCATCAAGTTCCGGAATGTTCGTTACTATACAAATCGGTATAGTTTCGCAGTTTGACACAAATAGTCCCTGCGATCGAACAAACTTGATTTCAACACACCAAACCATCCAAAAGTTATTTCTAAGTTATGTGGAGGTTATTTAAGGTATGTTAGGCCTATGTCACTATTCCGGAGTGTTTGTTGCATTAAACTGGTTATATTTACGCATCAGTGCTCGTATAAGCTTTCCAAAAAGCGATTTAAAGCTTGAAATTGGAATTGAATCAAATTGAAAAATCACCAAACACAAATACACACATAACAACACCAAAACACATATAATAACACCAAAGCACATTGTTTTACTAATAATCAACATTGTTTAACATTGTACAATGATTAATAGAACACAGTTGTCACAGGAGAAACCCAAGGCTAAAATAGGAGAAGGCTTCTGGACTGGAAACGAGGACGAAAGAAGAAGCCCACTGCCCAAAAGGTGAAATAGACGGAGGATCCAAAAGGAAAAGGAAAAGAAATAGGGAGAGCTCTGGTCAAGCCCAGGAATTGCCACCTTGGGAAGAGCTAGATAGAAAACTTGCAAACTGTGACCTCATCGGACCTGCTGTTGAAACTCTTTTCAATTTTCCCGCTCAATCAGAACTTCCTATTAATTTGGAACCTGCTATCCCGGACCCAATTGTCAACCCTCAACCTTTTACAGGGCAGTTGGAAGAATGATGGACGAGCGACTGGCATTTTCAAATTTTATGAATAACCCAAATGTATATTTTCCCCAGTTTGATCCTGAACCTGCACCTTTTCCACCCATGAATACGGAGAAAGTTTTCGAATTACGCCGCTACGGCGAGGAGCTGGTGGATGCGGGAAATCAGATTCGAGAAGTGGGGGAAAACATCACGTGGAAGTACGACGAGAGGGAATGTCATTTTTGAAAAAGCCAGTTAACCATAGTTAAAAGTTTTCGTATAATATTAATATGTGAAAAAAGAACTATAAAATAAAATATAATATTGTATAATAATAATAATAATAATAATAATAATAATAATAATAATAAAATAAAATAGCTGTAAATATCTGGCTTGTATGGATGCATAATATTATATAAAATATAAATGTCGCAAGGTCGACGATTTTGGCTATATATGTTGACTTAATTGTGTTTGTGATTTCCCTATTGTATTTAATTGCTATCCATTTTGTGATAATAATTTATATATATTGTTAATGATTCAGATGGAAAACGCAGTAAACCAACCGGCAAACGAAGTTAATCAATCTGAAGCCAATAATGAAGCATTTTCTTAATAGACAAGATATCGAAAATATAGTTGCTCAGGGTATAGCCATTGCTATCCCGGCAATCATCGCTGCTGTTAAGAATCCTGTTGAACCTTCCCAAGCTAGCCATAGCAAACACACCCGCGAAGATAATTTCAGTAAAGTGTAAACGGGGGCGGCCATAATGATAATAACGTGGTTCAAGCCCCATTACTTAAGAAAATGAAAGTGGCAACGACTGGTTGCACTTACAAAGAATTGCTTGCCTGTAAGCCAGTCGAATTTGCAGGCAATGAAGGGGCGACCGCTGCACTGCGTTGGTTAGAAAAGACTGAAGCAGTAACTAAAATAAGTAAGTGCGTAGAGGAAGACAGGGTGATGTATGCATCCAACCTTTTCAAAGAAGAGGCGTTAGAATGGTGGAACACGGTGCTGCAAGCTAAGGGAAGTGACATGGCTTATGCCATGAGTTGGGAGGAATTCAAGGAATTAGTAGAAAGAAAGTTTTGTCCCTCCTATGAAAAGGAACAAATGACAAATAAATTCCTGAACCACCGGATGGTGGATGTTGATTGTCAGGGGTATACTTCGAAATTCTTCGAGTATGCTAGAATTGTACCAACTCTGGCTTCGCCAGAACCGGTGCTTATTTCTCGCTATATCTGGAGACTAATTAGCGAAATTCGCGACATAGTCAAAGCGGCGAGACCTAGAACAATTGACGATGCGGTTGAATTGGCCAACACCTTGACTGACGGACTGGTACGCACAAGAGAAGAAAACAGGAAAAAGGAATTGGCTCAAAAGATCACCCAAGGATTTCGTGGGGGTAATAATAGTAGTAACTTCAAGAAACAAGGAAACCGGGCAACCCTCTACTGCTCCATTTTGCAGTACCTGTAAAAGAAAGCATTTTGGGAAATATAAAGGGTACTGTAATTTCTGCAAAATCCTGGGGCACCGAGAAGAGGAATGCAGGAAGAAATCCATGATCTGCAACAATTGCGGAGAAGCAGGGCACTTCAAGCCCGATTGCCCAAAATTGGTTAAGCCAGCTGACAACAAGGCCAAACCTGCCGAAGGAACTAATAAGAAGAATGCAAGAGCCTTTCAGCTAACGACGCAAGAAGCAGATCTGATTCCGGATGTGATAGCTGGTACGTTTCTTATACATGACGTTTACGCAAAAGTATTATTTGACTCTGGTGCAAACCAAAGTTTTATAAATACTTCATTCTGCCAAGTTCTTAAGTAACCTTTAACCAAACTTAGGCAGATTTATACGATAGAAACGTTAGATGGAAATTCTGTTAACATAGATAAGGTTCTCCAAGAAGGAAAAATAGAACTCTCCGGCCATAAATTTTCTGCAAACCTTCTACCTATGAATTTAGCCGGATTCGATGTCGTGTTAGGAATGGATTGGTTAGTAGCCAACCATGCTCGAATCCTCTGCGATCAAAATTCCATAGAAATACATACGCCAGTAGGAGAAGTAATTTTGGTTACAGGAGATAAGCCACGTAAACCAATGAAGTTCATTTCAGTAATGAAAGTTGCTAGTTATGAACGAAAACAAGGAAGAGTGTATATGATTTCGGTAATCATTAACACTTAAAGTAAGGAACTTAAGGAAATTCCAGTAGTATCAGAATACCCGGATGTATTCCCAGAAGAGCTGCCTGGATTGCCACCAGATAGGGAAGTAGAATTTAGAATTCATCTAATCCCTAGAACTGCACCAATAGCTAAGGCACCTTATCGGTTAGCACCCACAGAAATGTTAGAACTGAAAAAGCAGTTGGATGAATTGCTAGGCAAATGATTCATACAACGTAGTTCATCCCCTTGGGGCGCACCAGTATTGTTCGTGAAAAAGAAGGATGGTTCGGTGTGGATGTGCATCGATTATAGAGAATTGAATAAGGTTACAATTAAGAATCGATACCCATTACCTAGGATTGATGATCTTTTCGATCAACTTTAGGGAGCTAGATACTTCTCTAAGATTGACTAGCGCTCCGGATATCATCAGTTGAAGGTACAGGAAGAAGACATACCTAAACTGCTTTCAGGACTAGGTATGGTCACTACGAGTTTACAGTCATGCCCTTTGGATTAACGAATGCTCCTGCATCATTCATGGACGTGATGAATAGGATCTGTAAGCTGTACTTGGATAAATTTGTAATTGTCTTCATTGATGATATACTTATTTATTCCAAAAGCCAGAAGATCATTGTGAGCACCTGCATGCACTCTTAACTTTGTTAAGAAGGGAAAAGCTTTACGCCAAATTCTCGAAGTGTGAATTTTGGCTACAAGAAGTGCAATTTTTAGGACACATGGTGAATCATGAAGGCATTCACGTGGATCCTTCCAAGATAGAAGCGATCACAAATTGGAAGGTCTCGCAATCAGCTACCGAAGTTAGAAGTTTTATAGGATTAGCTGGATACTATAGGTGCTTCATCAAAGACTTTTCTAAGATAGCTGTTCCATTAACTAAGCTAACCTATAAAACTATTAAGTTTGAATGGGGACCCAAGCAAGAAGAAGCCTTTAGGATTTTAAAGCAAAGATTAACAAATGCCCCAATTCTTGCCTTACCAGACGGAACAGAAGATTTTGAAGTCTTCTGTGACGCTTCTAAGCTAGGATTAGGATGTGTGCTAATGCAACGCAAAAAGGTAATTGCGTATGCATCAAGGCAGTTGAAAAAGCACGGGGAGAATTATACGACTCACGACTTAGAATTAGGAGCAATAATTTTTACCCTTAAGATTTGGAGACATTATTTGTACGGAAGTAAGTTTACAGTCTATATAGATCATAAGAGTTTAAGATACATATCTGGGCAAAAAGAATTGAACATGAGGCAAAGAAGATGGATGGAAATTCTAAGTGATTACGACTGTGATATTCTATGTCACGAAGGAAAGCCAAATGTAGTTGTAGGTGCCCTAAGTCGTAAGTACCATAAGAAACAAAGGCGGGTTCGTGCTCTTAGATTAAATCTCCAATTAGATTTAATGGAACAACTGAAGAACGTTCAGAAAATAGCAATCAAGAATGATGCAGAAGGAATGAAAGGACAGATAAAGGAATTAGAACAAGGGACTAATGGAATTTGGAGATTCCATAAGCAAAGGATTTGGGTACCTAGACAAGGGAATTTAAGAAATAAGATTTTAGAGGAAGCCCATAAATCTAGATATACGATGCATCCTGGTAATAACAAGATGTACCAAGATTTAAGAAATAACTTCTGGTGGATAGGAATGAAAAAGGACATAGCTAGATACGTTTCTAAGTGTCTAACTTGTTCGCAAGTTAAGGCAGAACACCAGAAACCTTCAGGTTTACTTCAACAATTAGAAATGTCTGTATGGAAATGGGAACTAATAATAATGGACTTTGTTACTAAGTTGCCCAAGACCAGGAAAGGTAATGATGCGATATGGGTGATTGTAGATCGATTAACCAAATCAGCTCATTTCCTACCAATGAAGGAAACCTTTAGCATGGAGAAATTGGCTAAATTATACGTAGATGAGGTAGTATCCTGACATGGAGTCCCACTCTCCATTATGTCAGATATGGATAGTCGTTTCACTTCGCATTTCTGGGCAAGCTTCCAAGAAGCAATGGGGACACGATTAAATTTAAGTACTGCATACCATCCCCAAACAGATGGACAAAGTGAAAGAACGATCCAAACCCTTGAAGACATGCTTAGAGCATGTGTTATCGACTTAGGTGAAAACTGGGATGACCACTTACCATTAATAGAATTCTCCTATAACAATAGTTATCATACAAGCATAAATGCTGCCCCGTTCGAAGCACTTTATGGACGAAAGTGTCGAACTCTAGTATGCTGGGCAAAAATAGGAGAAAGTCAATTATCAGGTCCCAAGATTGTATAGGAAACCACCGACAAGATAACTCAAATAAAGGAAAGACTGAAAACGGCTCGAGATCGCTAGAAGAGTTATGCAGATAATCGACGTAAGCCGTTAGAATTCCAAGTTGGAGACAAGGTACTATTGAAAGTTTCTCCTTGGAAGGGGGTAGTTCGGTTCGATAAGAAGGTAAAGTTAAGTCCAAGGTACATAGGAACATTCACAGTTACCCAACGAATAGGACCAGTTGCCTATAAATTACAACTACCAGAAGAGCTCGCCGGGGTACACGATGTGTTTCATGTATCTAATCTTAAAAAGTGTTTATATAATGAATCACTAGTAGTACCTCTTCAAGACATAGAGGTAAATGAAAAGTTGAAACTCATTGAGAAACCTCTTCAAATAGAAGACAGAAAGGTCAAACACCTTAAACACAAGAGATTGGTGCTGGTCAAAGTAAAGTGGGATTCGAAAAGAGGTCCTGAGTAAACGTGGGAACTGGAATCAGAAATGAAGAGAAAGTGTGACAACCCTAAAAATTTCAGATATCCGTACGATTAATTTATATTTAATTACTGCTCAATTACTGTGCTTGCTTATAGTTGTAAATAAACTTCTACATGATTTCTGAAAAATATATAACCAGGCCTCATACTTTATTTGCTGTCACTCTATCATTTACATACAGAATTTTAGTGACAACCTTGATGCACAAAAGCACAGTAGCACAATGAACGGATAACCCATTACACATGCTGATATAGTCAGCATCAGGCAGACACTGCCTCTAAGGCCTGTATGAGCCAGAGATAGTTTACTACACTAGTAGAGAGTGTAGGGATAAGAGGGTTGTAGAACTGCGTCACTAGGTGATTATTACAGTGACCGGATGTGCCTAAAACGTACTTTAAGTACAAAATTCAGCACTTTAAATAAAAATTCAGCATTTAGCTAACTAATAAAGTGCCAAAACATGAGAAAAATATTACTAGACACTTTCCAAAGTGTCGGGAATAAGTTGTGTCACTAAAAATAATATTACCGACACTTTAAATGCTTATGTAGCACTTTAACGGATTAATATCCAACCGAACAACCGGACTTTACCCGGAACATAAAACTATTGTCCATGACACTATTTTTCCTTTTCTGAGCCAGTTAGGGCCCCCGAATACCCTAACACCCATTACACACCACATAATACACTAGTTTGATCTTATTCCATCATTCTACATACATACAAGTGTGAAGGGTCACATACGAGGAAGCCCGGTGCTTGCGGATTGCTAAGGACCTCTCTACGTTGCTATTAACCACTCGTTTTTCGACTAGTTTCTTCCCTAGCCTCGAGCTAGTAGTAAGTAACTCTAAACACCTTTTTGTTCATATCTAAAGTGGGTAATAAGAATTTTGTCGGTTGAAATTTATGAACATGTTAGAACAAAGTTTAAAAGTCTACTAAATAATATAAACAAAGTGGTTAATAGATGAATATTGGTGTAAAACTTATAAGACTTGTTTTGTTATGATTATTTAGTATTGTTTTATGCTAGTGTTAGTTCGGATCGTCATCTAACCCGGCTAAGTCATGTTCATGGAACATGACCTAGTGTATGTTAAAGTGTGAAAAGTGGTTAGATGAAGAACACTACTACTTATAACCATTTTTTTTGGGTAAAGGGTTACCCCGGAAAATTTTATAAATCAACAAATTAAGTACAAGGGTGTGTCAGAACGAACACACCTACTAGGCTTGGCATACCAAGACTAGGAAACAAAACTGAAAGAAAAACAGCCAAATAAACTAGACAAAAACACAACCATCAACCAAAAAAGCCATCCAAGCAATCGGACTACACCTACTACTTATAACCATGAACTTGTGTAAAAACAATTTTTCTTATGAAATGGAATTCTAAACTAGTAGATCTAAAGATCTACAAGTGGTATTTTCGAAGGACCAAGTGTAAAATGAAATCATAATTTTAAAGCCGGATCCTTCCTAAACAAAAGTGATTTTTGTGAACACACAAGTGTGTAGACACCTGTGTAACAAAAAGTTTTAACAAAGAATTATTTTTATAAATTTTGGACAAGAAGTTGTAGAAATGTATCTTCTTTAAGAACAAGGTTCTCAAAGAAACCGAGTCTACTTATAAAAGATCTACTAAAATATGGGGAAAGTTACTACATATCTTACACAAACCACAAGTTCATGTATTTTTGCGATTTATATCTATTTTGACTAGTTTGATGGTTTGAATATTGTTTATTGTTGATTGAGAAAATTGTTGATTTGAATTTTAAAAGAAAATGATACGTTTGAAAGCGTGGCCACCTCCAGTTACAGGGGAAACTCTGGCGAAATTTTTCCAAAAATCTAACACTTGTAAATATTTTTATCACAAGTGTTATGACTATATTTTTAATTTGTTTTCCCGAATAACTTTCGCCACGATTTTTATTACAAAACTTTTTAAATGTCGGAGGTGGGATTTTCACAAATAAACTTGCTAAAATATATATTTAGAATATATATTTTCATAACAACACTTGCGTAAATTATTGTGATTATTTTGCAAACTATCTAAATATTATTTTTAGAGTAAAAATAATATTACCGAATGTTAACAACTCCAAAACAATACGAACGCCTTCACAATAAATATTAAGTTACGATGGTATTATTAATACCACCCGATCTTTAAACATAACTCACGCATTTTCAGAAAATACTCATAAGTGTGTATTTTGACGAGTGTTATTTTGGGGAAAAATTATATGGAATAAATATAATATTTTTGGGAAAAATATTTATATTTTGGAAGTAGAGTATTTTAGACAAATGGAATAAAATATAATATTTTTGGGAAAGATATTTATATTTTGGAGATAGAATATTTTGGACAAAAGAATTAGAGTATATTTATTAAGTGGGACTTAATAATAAAGTCTTGGAATTGAATAAACGCACATGTATTAAAACCCCCATCATTGGGAAGGAATATATTTACCAAATAATTCCGAAGTGTAATTACGAAATAGTTGCCTAACTGTTTCCCAAAGACATTAACCCTTAAGCTAAGGCACGGCCGTCCGTCTAATAGAAGTTAGTACGTGTAGGTCGTCGCACAGCAGGTTGACTGGGAGATACTTTTTAGAGACGCACTTCAGTGAGTTCATGTCCCCCTTTTCTCTTAACTGTTTTTCAGTTTTTAAACTGCGGGGGTGAAATACATGTTACTATGAATACGAGCACTTTTATACATGGTATGTTTAGCGTAAGGAGGGTTATTACCTAGTTCATGTGAATGGGTAGGCTATTATCGTAAGACCATTAATCCTTGTATAAGGACCGAGTGGCATGAGTGATAGATCTATCGGGTGTTGCGAGCCCCACACATGAGCCAGCGTGTGGCTGCATGTGGTGACTATGTCGTTCCGCCGGAAGGACCGGTATGAAATACGTGTTACAGGTTTGAGTGCTTCCTAGGCCATTTCACTTATTAATGTATTAGCTACACATTAATTGATCTCTTTTTCCGTTTTGCTACATACCAGGAATTTTCATACATACAGACATCTTATAAAGGTTTTATTACTCACTTACACATGAACTCGCTCAACATTATTGTTGATTTTTCCAACTTACATGTATTTCAGGGAACTAAAGATCTGGCGCGGTATGTTACGTTTTCCTGCTGCATAAGAGTTATGAGGTCATCCAAGTTTAGGGGGTGTGACTTTTACCTGGACGAGTCACAGTCCTTAAACTGCGTTTATTTCATGTTGATGTTTGTGTCTTTCAAACAATGTTTGTATGTTA
This sequence comes from Helianthus annuus, assembly GCF_002127325.2. Taxonomy (NCBI): domain Eukaryota; kingdom Viridiplantae; phylum Streptophyta; class Magnoliopsida; order Asterales; family Asteraceae; genus Helianthus; species Helianthus annuus. Next base: position 27,907,918 of record NC_035446.2, read on the forward strand.
TCAGGTTGTAGTTTCCGTTGCATGAGTCAACGCCTTGAGACTATGTTGTGTTACTTTTGTTTTATAACTTAAATCAATGGATGATCTTGCATGGTTTTACTTTCATATAGCTTTGTTGTGATTAAGCTATGGTATTAAGAAGTCACACCAAATTAACCCACGCTTCCGCAAAGCCAGGGTGTGACAACTTGGTATCAGAGCTCTGATCATAGCGAACTAGGATTCTTTCTCGAGTCTAGACTATGATCACTAGGGCTCTCACGAAAACATTTTTACATTGCATACCACTTAAATCCAGATCCAAAACGGTTTTACAAACAAATGTTGATCGCATTTTATTATTTATAGGCTCAGTCTGGGAGGCTGAGGCTAGGTCTGGGAGGCCGAGGCTCGGTCTGGGAAACCGAGGTAGTTGTCTAGTGGGACTAGGAAGAGCAGTCTGGGAGGCTGAGAGGCTAGTGGGACTAGGAAGAGCAGTCTGGGAGGCTGGGAGGCTAGTGGGACTAGGAAGAGCAGTCTGGGAGGCTGGGAGGCTAGTGGGACTAGGAAGAGCAGTCTGGGAGGCTGAGAGGCTAGTGGGACTAGGAAGATCAGTCTGGGAGGCTAGTGGGACTAGGAGAACTATTTGATTGCGTATTGGTGGCTAATATGTTTATTTGACTATGTGATTGATTATTTGTGCATATGCGTGTTTGTATTACAGACGACCTGCCTTCATCCAGCCTTGGAGAGTCGGACACCACAGACCCCATGCCCATAGTATCAGACGGCATAGTCTCTTCAGAGCACGAGGTGTATACCTCAGATACTACCAGTACGGACAATGATGATTTCCAGCCATTTGCGCTGACCAATGACGTGGCTGAGCCCGCTGATGGCCCTATCACTAGAGAGTTGCCGCTCGCGGTGATCCCTGCCCCTGTACCCCTTGCCGCTTACCCTATTGTTGATATGCCCTTGACGTAATCGCTGACGACGACGTCGATTTGTTTGATGAGGACCCACTCGAGGATGACATGGAGGGCGAGGCCCTTATTGCTGCCTGTGATCTCCTACTTCTCGCTGATGCTCCTGCGGAGGAGGCACCCATCCACTCACCGACCCTGACTCCTTTGAGTCCATGACATCTGCACCTTCACATGCGTAGGGAGTGCAGCATCATTCGCATGACACGGACCCTGATATGGCATCATCCGCTGCCCCTAGCTTTGAGTATGCTCATGACGTTGATGACGATTCGGATCCTGTTTTCCCACCGGGCTTTGATTCTGATCATGACATTGAGTTTATTCACTTAGATCAGCCCATGAGGGACCCTGTTGACCCCATTTTTGCTGATCCCGTAGATTTTTGAGATGAAGTTTGACGATCCGGAGCCTGCAGTGGCCCCGAGCCAGTAGTTGTTCCAGACCCCGTATTCGAGCATGACCCTATTCATGCTGATGTACCCGCTGTTGATCCTTTGATTGATGATATACCTATCGATGATCATCCTATTGTTGCTCCACTGTTGGAGGATGAGCATGCTGTTGATGCTCATGTTAATGCCCCTCACATTGCTGATATTCCTGTTGATCCTGTTATTGCCCCTTTTCCTGACCCTGTGCCTGTACAGTTCGATCATGCGCCTTTTGCGACCCATGTTGATCTTCGATATGCACACCCGAAATGGGTGGATAGACGATGCTAATGGTCACCCACTTTTCGAGTTTCCTATGACGCCCCCATGTGACTCCTGTTTCAGCCCCTGTTTCAGTTCCTATGGAAGCACCTTTGTTCCCACACTCACCACTGATACTCACCACTGATACTCACCACACCGTTACATGACCCGGAGCCCGCACTCGAGCCAGCTGCTACACCATTTGGGTCAGCTTGATGTTGCGCCTGCTGAACCTACACCTTTACGTGATCCCAATCCTGTTTCTTTTGGTCTGCCATACATTGCACCCCTTATATCTACCTGCATCGGCCAATCTCCTCATTTGTGAGATGTTCGTCTTTACACCCGCAACCGCTGACATTGCTCCTTTCCCCTATGAAGACCAACGTCCATTGCGCCAAGATGTCTATAGCTTCCTTTAAGAATATAACCGCACCTCGGGGAGGTACTTCAGGTCAGCACCCGCATAACGATTCATCTGCTACAACAGCATGTTCCCAACTATACAGGTCGCACCATTTGCTACATTCACCTCTACAACGTCGGACGAGCCATCTCGGTGATTCCTATTGTACACCGTGCTGAAGTTAGACCCTTACATTATAAAGGCCACACGCGAGGTGAGTGCTCCTGTAACATCAACTACAGTTAAGGATATGAGTCACAGAATGTTGGAGCTTGAGCTGACGCCACAATTGGCAACTTCAAATACAAAACATTACATAACCGAAAACATGACTGGAGTGTCTACATCACAAGACCACATATTGTCTAAAAAGTTTATGCAAAATACCACGTTCTCCAGCCTGTCTATCACCAGCATGCTTTGATCCACCGCATACGTCAAGACTCCTTTGTGCTCTTGACCTTTGTTCTTTCACCATTCCCGGGATTCTGATGTTCATTTCTAAATTATCAAGCGGCCGAGCAAATAATTACTTCAACGTATATACAAACTCGAGGAGGGACTCACGCACGTTAACAATATACTTTTCTTTCCTCCTCCACCTCAGTCACCAGTATAGTTGATTTCTGGATTAAGCAGATTACATTACGCTTGGGAAAAGACGCTAATGATAAGCGGGGATTTCAGAGACTTTTGAGGATCACTTCTGACCACGTAATTGTGATGCACTGATATACTTGTTGGACAAGGGTAGGGTGACCATGTGTCCCTTCTGATGTGATGCATTTCGGTAAGACATAGTGATTGTGGCCGGAGGATAATGAAAGCCGGATCATCTTTAAACACGGGACAACACTTATGACTAATGACTGATGAAAATTATCGTCGCTCTTCTCTCACTAAGCACGTTGATGATCTACATATTTGTGCTATAACTATAATACCACATGTTTACTTGCTACATTCCTATTTGCAAGCTGTGCTATAACCGTGATGATATGTGATTAATTGTTAAAAACTGCGTATTTACGTAAATGTAATATACCTCTGAGGTCTTATTCGTTAAATAGAGACTTATGTGCTCGTGTCCTTACTAAGACCCGACCTAACCGACTTTCTTCTAGGAAGATGTCGACTCGAGGGAACACCGATACCAACAACCCTTTGCCGACGACAGAGGCGGAATTTCAAGAACGCCTCTTACAGTTCATCGCACAGTACGAGGCCTTTCGCTCTGGAAACAAACCACCCAACGGCTGCACCTACAAGCAGTTCTTGGGCTGCCAGCCCCTGCATTTCGACGGCACTGGGGGTGCCGTAGCCTTCATGCGCTGGATTGAGAAGACGGATTCTGATTTGCGTGCGAGCAAATGCGCCCCAGAGGATCAGGTCACGTACATTTCCGGGCTGTTCCGAGATGGGGCCCTGTCATGGTGGAAACTTCAGGTTCAGACGATGGGCGAGGCTGCTGCATATGCCTTATCATGGGACGAACTGAAGGAGCTAATGCATAAAAAGTACTGCTCAAGAACAGAAAGCCAGAAGGTGGAAACTGAGTTCTGGAACTTGAAGATGGAAGGTCCAAAAATAGCTGAGTACGTGGAGAAGTTCCAAGTTCTGTCGCGTATTGTTCCATACATGGTAGATCCAGAGTTTAAGAAGATTGAGCGTTTCATTTGGGAATTAGCACCTCAAATCATGAGCATGGTGATGACATCAAAGCCTGCAACGATCGCTGAGGCCATCAATCTAAGTGTGGCCTTGACTGAAGAGGCAATCAGGATGAACAAATTTTCAACCTCTGAGGAGAAAAAGGAGACTCATGTAGAGTCATCTGGGGATAACAAGAGGAAGTTAGTAAATTTCAAACAGGGTACCCAGACGAGTAGCAACAACAAGGCCAAAAAGAGAAAAGAGTACATGGGTAAACTACCTAAATGCGACAGGTGCCGACGCCATCATACTGGGTGATGTAAAGATGGGAAGTGTGACAACTGTGGCAAAGTGGGACACAACAGGGAAACGTGTTGGCGTGAGACGAAGCGTGGAAAGAAAGGAAAAGGAAAAGATAAGGGATGTTACAACTGCGGGGACATGAGGCACTATAGGAAAGATTGCCCAAGGGAGATTAAACAAAATTATGGGAAAGATGCCTAACACCGGGCTAGGGAAGCACGCCAGGAATCCAAGCATGGATATTGGTACGTCCCATATTACTCAATGCTATGCATTTGCGCTACTTGATACGGCTGTAAATTTTAGCTTCGTATCTCTAGAGTAAGAGTATACTTGGTTTAGTAGCAAGTAAGATAAATAACCCGCACACGATAGTACTAACTAACGGGAAGCTAGTGGAAGCCAACGAAGTAGGTAGAATTGGCAAGAGAGAACTTGGAGAGCGTAGGTTTACGCTAGAACTGTTGCCAGTTGAGTTGGGAAGCTGCAACGTGGTAACTGGGATGGGTTAGTTGCCAAGCGATCGAACAAAGATTGATGTTCGCAACCAAATGACGAACGAAGAAACGATCGGGACTCACGAAGCAGGATACACCTCCACAAATCATGAATTGTTTGAAGGCACGAAAGATGTTGTAGGAAGGATGTGTTGTTCTCTGGCTCATGTCGGGGACAAGGGAGCCGAAGAACCAAATCTCGAAGATACCCCCGTGATCGGAGAATATCCTGAAGTCTTCCTCGAAGACTAGCCAGAATTACCTCTTCAATGACAAGCTGAATTTCGCATCGATTTAATTCCAGACGCAACGTCTGCTGTTGATGCACTTTAGCGACATACACCTTCGGAGATGCAGGTATTGCCAGTGTAACCTCAGTGGTTGCTAGAGAAGGAAGATAACAGACCAAGATTCCCTGTTGGGTAACCCCATTTCTGCTCGTCAAAAAGAAGGATGGTGATTTTCAAGTAAACGTCAACTACCAGGAGCCGAACGAGCTAACCCACCAGAGTCAGTGACTCTAGCAAAGGATTAGCGAACCTCTTACATAACTGACTATGAGGACCCAACTACTACTACACGACTGATCGACGATCGAACATCGTTAGCGGAGAAATTCAGGGAGTATACCAGGATGGAATTGTGGGACAATGACTGTGCTTAGACATAACCAAAATGGAGCTTCCTATACAATGTATAAACCAGATCCACAAGGGACGTAGAACCCGGAGAAACTAGAAGCCTTACATCTAGGAACCATATCTGTCAACTCAATCAAACATCATTAACTTGACCAACTTGTCATTGCAGTTAACGAAACCGAAAGTACTTAAATTTTCTTCCGTTGAAGTCTTCACTTTCACTTCTAACGAGTAGATATTTGCATCTCTACTCCCCTCAAAGTAGTTGCATCACGTTGATTTCATTCGCTGAGAGCGAACACACGCTTGCTTCGTATACTTGGTCACTTCTCTCTTTTGGTAGGAGCGCATCGCTCCATCACTTGAAAACTTATGTATAACCCATGCACCGTTTGCTACACATGCGGTTTCATTTCGAATAAACGCTTCATTAAAGTTCAAATGTTACGTTGCTAAATCTAATTACTGGTTTGTGATTCGAATGACCTACGTATTGTCATTGTTGACTCTCTTGTTATCAAGTCAACACACTCTTTGAAATTACCTTCTTTCAAGTTACATGTTTGCTATCATGTTAAGATTTCCTTGTTGATATGTACGTTTATTGTTTGGTTACGTTGAAACTAGGTTCAACTGCTTGAACTTATCCAGTTCACATGTTTGATTTGAGACACCATATGATGTATTGAGAGCATCATATTCTAATACTTTGGCATAGATTCTTTTGTTTCGAGACATAGTAGACTTGTTTGGTCTATGGCTCCATTAAATCGTTGGTAGATTTCGATACCTTACAGTGATACTTCCACAGAATTGAAGCTTGCGCTTATCTGACTACTCACTTCATGCACGGATTTAATTAATTATTTGACAACTTGCCCTAAATCCATTTTGTTTATCACAATTAAATCACTCTCAACACACTTGCGCGCTGAGTCAAAGGTACATAAATTCATTTCATATCATGGTGTACCTCCTAACGATTTTTTCGTTATCAATCAAACGCCTTGCAGTACTTAGTTTCACCTTCCAGCTTGTTACAGTACACCTTCATCTGGTCTCAAACTCGGTGAAATTGTTCAGTCACCGCTATTATGGAATGATGTCGTTGCGATACCTTGTGGTGTCATTACAAACTTGCAGCTTGTGCTAATCATGGTCAACCGTTTTACACCAACTGCATATCTTCTCGTTTGACCTGCCATTTAAACATTTCCGATGCAACTACAAACCAAAGCAAGAATACACCAGATTCGTTTGTCTTCATACGGTGTATTCCCGCAGTTCAAAATGTTCAACGCACTAAACTTTACTATTCACCTACTCGGGAGCTGACAGATCAATATACCATTTCATTTAAGTTGATAATTTTTGAATTTATATAGCGGGCGCTCTGTTTCGTGAAAACTCGCTTGGATTCTGCGATCGATCGTTTGAGGATCTTATTAGTTGAAACTCCTCTCTTGTGGAACCCCCCTGCTAGCTGGGTTATACTAGGTTATACGTCAAGTACGTCTTGTACCTCTGACATCAACTACTATGCGCACACACCATTTAACCCTAGAATTCGGGTTGATATATTCTTGGACCCACCAAATGTGAGTAAGGTTTGATTTAGTTTGATGATTAACTACCTCGATGTTATTTATAAACATACATGTGTGATGTAACCATAAGGAGTTAAGGTAGTACAAATTTCGGGGACGAAATTTCTTTAACGGGGGGAGAATGTGACAACCCTAAAAATTTCAGATATCCGTACGATTAATTTATATTTAATTACTGCTCAATTACTGTGCTTGCTTATAGTTGTAAATAAACTTCTACATGATTTCTGAAAAATATATAACCAGGCCTCATACTTTATTTGCTGTCACTCTATCATTTACATACAGAATTTTAGTGACAACCTTGATGCACAAAAGCACAGTAGCACAATGAACGGATAACCCATTACACATGCTGATATAGTCAGCATCAGGCAGACACTGCCTCTAAGGCCTGTATGAGCCAGAGATAGTTTACTACACTAGTAGAGAGTGTAGGGATAAGAGGGTTGTAGAACTGCGTCACTAGGTGATTATTACAGTGACCGGATGTGCCTAAAACGTACTTTAAGTACAAAATTCAGCACTTTAAATAAAAATTCAGCATTTAGCTAACTAATAAAGTGCCAAAACATGAGAAAAATATTACTAGACACTTTCCAAAGTGTCGGGAATAAGTTGTGTCACTAAAAATAATATTAACGACACTTTAAATGCTTATGTAGCACTTTAACGGATTAATATCCAACCGAACAACCGGACTTTACCCGGAACATAAAACTATTGTCCATGACACTATTTTTCCTTTTCTGAGCCAGTTAGGGCCCCCGAATACCCTAACACCCATTACACACCACATAATACACTAGTTTGATCTTATTCCATCATTCTACATACATACAAGTGTGAAGGGTCACATACGAGGAAGCCCGGTGCTTGCGGATTGCTAAGGACCTCTCTACGTTGCTATTAACCACTCGTTTTTCGACTAGTTTCTTCCCTAGCCTCGAGCTAGTAGTAAGTAACTCTAAACGCCTTTTTGTTCATATCTAAAGTGGGTAATAAGAATTTTGTCGGTTGAAATTTATGAACATGTTAGAACAAAGTTTAAAAGTCTACTAAATAATATAAACAAAGTGGTTAATAGATGAATATTGGTGTAAAACTTATAAGACTTGTTTTGTTATGATTATTTAGTATTGTTTTATGCTAGTGTTAGTTCGGATCGTCATCTAACCCGGCTAAGTCATGTTCATGGAACATGACCTAGTGTATGTTAAAGTGTGAAAAGTGGTTAGATGAAGAACACTACTACTTATAACCATGAACTTGTGTAAAAACAATTTTTCTTATGAAATGGAATTCTAAACTAGTAGATCTAAAGATCTACAAGTGGTATTTTCGAAGGACCAAGTGTAAAATGAAATCATAATTTTAAAGCCGGATCCTTCCTAAACAAAAGTGATTTTTGTGAACACACAAGTGTGTAGACACTTGTGTAACAAAAAGTTTTAACAAAGAATTATTTTTATAAATTTTGGACAAGAAGTTGTAGAAATGTATCTTCTTTAAGAACAAGGTTCTCAAAGAAACCGAGTCTACTTATAAAAGATCTACTAAAATATGGGGAAAGTTACTACATATCTTACACAAACCACAAGTTCATGTATTTTTGCGATTTATATCTATTTTGACTAGTTTGATGGTTTGAATATTGTTTATTGTTGATTGAGAAAATTGTTGATTTGAATTTTAAAAGAAAATGATACGTTTGAAAGCGTGGCCACCTCCAGTTACAGGGGAAACTCTGGCGAAATTTTTCCAAAAATCTAACACTTGTAAATATTTTTATCACAAGTGTTATGACTATATTTTTAATTTGTTTTCCCGAATAACTTTCGCCACGATTTTTATTACAAAACTTTTTAAGTGTCGGAGGTGGGATTTTCACAAATAAACTTGCTAAAATATATATTTAGAATATATATTTTCATAACAACACTTGCGTAAATTATTGTGATTATTTTGCAAACTATCTAAATATTATTTTTAGAGTAAAAATAATATTACCGAATGTTAACAACTCCAAAACAATACGAACGCCTTCACAATAAATATTAAGTTACGATGGTATTATTAATACCACCCGATCTTTAAACATAACTCACGCATTTTCAGAAAATACTCATAAGTGTGTATTTTGACGAGTGTTATTTGGGGGAAAAATTATATGGAATAAATATAATATTTTTGGGAAAAATATTTATATTTTGGAAGTAGAGTATTTTAGACAAATGAAATAAAATATAATATTTTTGGGAAAGATATTTATATTTTGGAGATAGAATATTTTGGACAAAAGAATTAGAGTATATTTATTAAGTGGGACTTAATAATAAAGTCTTGGAATTGAATAAACGCACATGTATTAAAACCCCCATCATTGGGAAGGAATATATTTACCAAATAATTCCGAAGTGTAATTACGAAATAGTTGCCTAACTGTTTCCCAAAGACATTAACCCTTAAGCTAAGGCACGACCATCCGTCTAATAGAAGTTAGTACGTGTAGGTCGTCGCACAGCAGGTTGACTGGGAGATACTTTTTAGAGACGCACTTCAGTGAGTTCATGTCCCCCTTTTCTCTTAACTGTTTTTCAGTTTTTAAACTGCGGGGGTGAAATACATGTTACTATGAATACGAGCACTTTTATACATGGTATGTTTAGCGTAAGGAGGGTTATTACCTAGTTCATGTGAATGGGTAGGCTATTATCGTAAGACCATTAATCCTTGTATAAGGACCGAGAGGCATGAGTGATAGATCTATCGGGTGTTGCGAGCCCCACACATGAGCCAGCGTGTGGCTGCATGTGGTGACTATGTCGTTTCGCCGGAAGGACCGGTATGAAATACGTGTTACAGGTTTGAGTGCTTCCTAGGCCATTTCACTTATTAATGTATTAGCTACACATTAATTGATCTCTTTTTCCTTTTTGCTACATACCAGGAATTTTCATACATACAGACATCTTATAAAGGTTTTATTACTCACTTACACATGACCTCGCTCAACATTATTGTTGATTTTTCCAACTTACATGTATTTCAGGGAACTAAAGATCTGGCGCGGTATGTTACGTTTTCCTGCTGCATAAGAGTTATGAGGTCATCCAAGTTTAGGGGGTGTGACTTTTACCTGGACGAGTCACAGTCCTTAAACTGCGTTTATTTCATGTTGATGTTTGTGTCTTTCAAACAATGTTTGTATGTTATCAGGTTGTAGTTTCCGTTGCATGAGTCAACGCCTTGAGACTATGTTGTGTTACTTTTGTTTTATAACTTAAATCAATGGATGATCTTGCATGGTTTTACTTTCATATAGCTTTGTTGTGATTAAGCTATGGTATTAAGAAGTCACACCAAATTAACCCACGCGGGCCACGAAAGATTCAAGGAAGATCTACGCGGGGCGCGAAAGTCATGCAAATCTCCGGATAAGCTTTAGGGCCACGTGTCGCACACGTGGCAGACCTAGGGGTGACACGGTAGCCCTAGCCATAGCTAGGGTGGCCCTCGCGGGGTGCGTAGAACGACCTTAAGGCCTTCGCGGGCCGCGACAAACTCAAAAAAATCAGCTATAAATAGGTCGTTGCATGGGCAGGCTGCTGTGCTCGAAATTTTCATTCAAAAACCTCCATAATCTGCTTTAAAATCACGTTCAAAGTAGTGAAACGCTGCTACGATCACAGGGTAATAACTCGATCACTGCAACGATACAATGTCCGATTGATTGAAACCGATCCGATGGATGTTTAAGTGCTGCCCGAATTCGGGCTATACTTTGTCATTCGTCGTGAGGGTTTTGATTTCGTGAAATTATCGTAAATGTTGTATTAAGTTACTAACCTAGTTCGTTTGCATTATTTAACTAGGATACCAGGCTTAATCAGTAGGCGGACTCTGTCCTAGTTAAAACTTGCAATGTGAGTCATTCTGCTTTTATCCAAATTATTGTGTAAAACCCTAAATGTTTTCCAGTTATATTTTACAGGGATTAAGTCGTTCTTATCTTTAATTACTTGCAGTAAGTGGGGTATTGTGCACATTACTGCTGTTTTATCACTTTTAGGTGAACAGACCTAAATAGTGATACACGTCACTTTTGGGTGAACGGACCCAATAGTGATATGACCACAGTCATAGATTCGGTCAAGTGACAGCTGGCCCAGTTAATTATAAGATAGGAGCAATTGTAATCGCTCTTAATGCTGTAAATTTATAACAATGTGTCCTTTGTACAACTTGAATAACTCGCTAGTATTTCCCTGCTGATAAAATCTTTTCCAACATGTTTCAAGTGATTTACTGTGTACCAGGAAAAGTGCCGCATAGCACTCCAGCTTGAATGAAGTGGCTCAGTAAATAAATAAACATGTTTTTTGTAATCAGGGAATTTCCCAGTGAAATTCCTTTAATGTAAATTTCGGGGTTTGTCCCAAACCTTGAAATAAAATAAATGTGTGTTTTCAGTTTAACGATCCTGTTAAAATTTCCGCTGCCAAATCAACCACCAATACCACGGGTTTCTATCCCGCGGCTTCCGGACCGGGAAACTGGGTCGGGGGCCGTGACACAACTTTTCAAAGAGGACTGATTGTGGTGCATTGTTATGTGTACTTTTTGAGGCTGGATCATGGAAGGTGTATAAGTTTGTCGAGGAGCACAATCATGAACTTGTTGAACGTCCTGATAAGCATTTTCTTCCAAATGAACGACACCTCACTCAGCTCCAGAAGCATGTTATACACAACATGTCTAAGCTGAATTTGGGTCCCGTCAAGGCGTTTAATATTACAAAGACTTGTTTTGGCGGTTTTGAAGACGTGGGTGCAAGTAAAGTTGAATTTAAGAACTATAAGAGGAAAATTAACTTGTTTATAGGGGAATATGACGCCGTGGTTATGAGACATTTGAATGAAAAAAAAACTTTCCCAGGCTAATTTCTCGTATGATTACATCACTGACAAAGAGAATCGTTTGAAGGGACTTTTTTTGGTGTGACGATCAAGCCAAACGTAATTGCCATGTGTTTGGTGATGTGATTTCGTTTGACGCCACGTATCGTTCCAACAAGTAATATTTTATAATTTAACTTCTTTTGTTTTTGGCGTTTTATTAGTTTACATGCAATGGCGTTTTATTATTTTACATGCAATGGCGTTTTATTAGTTACATGCAATGGCGTTTTATTATTTTACATGGAATGGCGTTTTATTAGCTTACATGCAATGGGGTTTTATTATTGTTTCAGTTCTCATGGCGTTTTCATATGCAGATACTCTATGGTGTTTGTACCGTTCACTGGTATAGACAATCATCACTGCAACGTTACATTTGGTGCAACATTATTGGCGTCGGAAACTGCTGATACGTATATTTGGTTGTTGAGAGTTTTTCTAAAAGCTGTTGGTTCTCAACCAAAAGTTGTTGTCACTGACCAAGATCCAGCAATGAAGAAGGCTCTTTCTGTTGTATTTGTTGACACGAGGCATCGGTTATGCATGTGGCATGTGATGCATAAACTTTTTTTTTTGGGTAAAGGGTTACCCCGGTGAATCTATTATAAACAACCGCAAATAAGTACAAGTAGTGAGGATGAGTTCCACACTAGTTCATATACAGGACATGCCCCATATATGTAAGCCAACAAACATAAAAGTACCTATAACATCACATCAACCTAGCCTACTATATATCATGAAAAGATATCTAGTAGACAAAACAATACATAACCAAAAATCCTCATCTTCCATCATCAAAAATGAAGTTGCCACGAAACTGCAGCCCCTTAACACGAATCAAAGACGCTCTATCCATTGGAGAACTTTGTAGAAGAGGTGCTTGCCCCTAATCTTGAAGACGAAGGATATGTACCCGAAGTCATAAAGTCAATGGTTTCATCATAGACAACCTCAACCTCTTCCTCATATGAATCCTCATGAACATGTCTATCCCCTTTCTTTCTTCCTTGGATTGAAACACCATTTCCCCCAACAGAAGCAAGAGCAGAAAACGGATTATTAGTTTGAATTTTAAGAGAAGTAGTACCCTGCTGATTTGCAACGGCCTTTTTCTTCCTATCGACCGGTCTATACTCAAATTTTGGCTTTTGGTTATTGACTTGAAAGCCATTCTTCTTTGCACTTTTCTTAGCCTTAACTTCAGTGAAACCATCCTCATCTACTTTCGGCCTGTTAGTAGGAGGTTTGGATGTTGAGCCAATACGTTTAGGGCAACCCTCAGAGTCATGCCCAAACACACAGCATTGAGCACATCTCGGGGGTTCCCATTCATACTCCACCCTAATAGTCTCCGTAACATATTTGTTTCCATCCAATTCAGAAATAGCCATGGTTAGAGTTCCTTTCAACTCCTGATCAGCCGGTATTTCAATCAGAGCCCTAGTATAACTGCTCCTTCCCCAAGCCTCATTACACATATCAGTTGTATACGAATCAAGGCGCACAGGAGACCCAGTTTTGGATGCCAGCATGCTTAAACCATCAGCAGAATATGCCACTAGAGGGACGTCGTGCAATTTAGCCCAAACTGCAAATTTTTAAGCTCTTCTTTTTTAAGGGTGTTTGTAGGGGACCAAATGTTGAGAAACATAGGTTTGTTACGGATCATCCAAGGTCCCCCTTCAAGAACAACATCCACACCCTTTCTGTCTTCAAACTTGAAGAAAAAGAACCCATTTGCATTCATCATAGTTTTCTGAAGACCATGTTTCTTCCAATTTGTTCTCACAAAGTAATCAACTACTGGATATGCAATTCTATCCCCCAGAAAATACCCATAAAGAGTGTTAGCTAACCTGTTATTAACCTGGCGAACAGAATCAATCGGCAGCACTACATCCACACCATCCAATGAGACATCTGATTTTAGCGATCTAAAATTAACTTTAGGAACTTGATCTGCCGCCTCATTGGCCTTCCTATCTGTTCCATCAACATTCTGATGCTGATCAGAAATAACAGCCTGCTGAATACCTACCTGCTCGACCACATCCACATAAGATTGTTGTTGAACTTGAGCATTATCGCCTTGTTCCTGTTTTCGAGGGCGGGCAAGACTGACATCATTTAGCGGTAGCACAAATGCTACTTTTCGCTTGTCAAAAACCATTGCATAATCCTCATCTGGAGAGTCAAAACAGCCAAGAACGTAGTCCATATCATTCAGTGGTAACATGAATCTTACCTTCTTATTCCCCACTTCTGAAACCGTAGGCATATGTGATGTTTTCTTTGGCTCAAACGGTTTACCATCAATGTTCTTAATTTTAGTAGCAAACACCTTGGAGTTATCTACATCTGAATCATCCATGGTGAAAAAAAACCAACAATTGTCGAACCCCTAATACAGAATCGAACTGAACTTGGATCAGAGTGTCGAAACAAAAACGGCTAGATTACACAACTCGTCGAACAGGTATTAAGAAGAAGCAGCCTTAACCCGATTATGTGATTAGGATTATAGCAAACCCAAAATAGGTTCGATCTGTTAAGATCGGAGGCTGTCATGATTGTGCTTGTTTGTAAGAATTTGATAAATCAATGAATATAAAACAATGTAAAGTGCAGCAGAAATGGATACAAACTTTGTAAACACAATCAAAGAAGAGAATAGTATGATAAACACTTGCTTTACTTTGAGTCGAATGATTACACTGAAAATCAAAAGATTAATAAGCATGCTTACAATACCAAGCTCCCCCTCAGCCTGATGCTCCAAGGTTGGTTGTTCAAGATGAAAGGATTGAATTGAGGAGAAGAACTCACTCAAAACGATCAAATGTAACAGTATAGAGTACTGTTACATTTATAGACAATCCAATCCTCTAAAGCATCTCAGCTAACGTCACCATGAAAGTGACATCTAACAACCTAACAAACTCTATCTACTGATCTATACAACTACTGCTTTGCTAACTACTGATATTACATTACATTACATAGAACAACCATAAAACTGCTGTTGCATCATTCTACTGCTGTGAACCCAGCAGTACTTGTCATGATCAGCAGTGCTTGACTCAAGGCAGCAGATTGAACAGCAGGGCTTTTAGTCTCCATCAGTCATTGTGTTGATCAGCAGTTGTAGGTCGGCAGATGTTGATAGAGGCAGTACTTTGGAGCATATCAGATGTTTGAGCCACAGTCAAGGGGAAAGCAAGGTGTAAACTGCTGCTTATTGTGAGTCCACTGATGTGATCCGGTTTTGGCTTTTCATTATCTGTTCCTCTGATAGGGTTCAATCCCAACAATCTCCCCCTGGAACAGATAATGCCAAAACCCTTCATTATTCAGGACCTTTATTTCTCACCAAAAGTTCCTTAGCTTGTCTTTTAAATTCAGCTTCAAATTCCTTGGAACTTAGATCATCTTCATCCCTACACAGTGTAAGTTCAAGGAGATCCTGCAAATCTTCAACACTAAGGCCTAGTGCTTCTTTCCTTGATATGTACTTCACTTCACCATTGGTTCTGACCAGAGTCAATACGTGGGTCTTTTGATCAGACATCCACTTTAGTATTTTTAAACCAAATGGGTTTCTTGGGAGAGATTTATTCTTTGATGAGTTAGGAGATGATGGCCTTGTGAACACTTTGAGACTTTCAGACATTCTTTTGAAAGCCATCTCAATGACATTGTTAGCTGCAGCTATGTCTTCCGCAGTCTCTTTTTCGATCAGCTCTTGCCTTTCAAAGTCTGTCATGCCTGTCGAAGTGTTTGGTGATGCAGGCTTGGTTAATACCTTTTTAGATAGGTTCTGAAGCTTTGTTGAGTTTTCTTCTTTTAGATTCATTTTCATGATGGCATCATTGAAGTACTCAGCTTCCTTTTCTTTGACCTCTTCTTCAGACAGTTGTTTTCCTTCTTCTTGGTTTATCACAAGAATAGGATTGTCTGCTGATTTGAACAGTGTTTTGAGGTTTTCAATCTGTTGTTCAAGCTTCATCATTTGTTCACGTTTCTTTGAAGCACCTGAAACAGTTATCTTTCTTTTCTTTAGCCTTTCATAGGCTTCATCAGTCTGCTTTTTTGACCATTTTGATATGGCTTCAGCAGTATCCATTTTTGCATCCACCAGCTCCTTTTTCTTTCTTTTGTACTCAGCAGTGAGGTCAGCAATGAGCTTTTTGTATTTGCTCCAGTTTGGAGCATTCTTCTTCTTTGTAGGATCATTCTTGATTCTGTCAATCCTATCAGCCTCATGCTTTAGAGCGATTATTGGCCATTCTTCAAACTGTTTTTCTTCAGCAGGATAGAATTTTTCTTTCATGATGTAGACTAGATATTGTTTTCTTAACTTTCTTCGTTGTTCAGCCTTTTCTTTGTTCAGTTCTTGTGCAAACTCTTCTATCTGCTTTACTTTAGTGAGGAAGAAATCCAGTCTTTTAGCAATGCCTTCTTCACTTAGACCTTCACTTTCACTCTCAACTTTAGCTCTTAGTTTAGCTTGCCTTGCCTTGATCTTGAGGTAATCATCCATATCCTCTGGTGGCATGTAGCCTATGAGTGTGGAGAATCTTCTTTTTGAAGGATCTTCTTCTGTATAGAATTGCCTCATCTCATTTTTGATAGCTTCAAGTTCTAGTGGATATTGTGCAACACTAGGATCATGTATGCCCTCATCGGCAGAGATTGGCTTTCTTTTTCTGTTGAAGAGCTTTGGTTGTGATGTAGGAAAGGTGAGAGCAGTG
Organism: Helianthus annuus; assembly: GCF_002127325.2. Classification (NCBI taxonomy): domain Eukaryota; kingdom Viridiplantae; phylum Streptophyta; class Magnoliopsida; order Asterales; family Asteraceae; genus Helianthus; species Helianthus annuus. The sequence goes on from NC_035446.2 coordinate 27,924,403, forward strand.
GTGGATGGTTGACTAACAGTGGTCGAAACAACTGGTGTCTCAACTGCTGTTGTCATTACAACTACTGATGTATCAGCAGATGTCTTCTGCTTTTGAGCAGGGGTTGTGATGGCAGGGGTTTGAATGGTGATGAGTGATTGACTAACAGCAGTTGAAACAACTGATGTTTCGACCACTGTTGTCATTACAACAGATGTTGTAACATCTGGTGTCTTCTGCTTTTTGGCAGGAGGTGATGATGAGGTGGCTGTTTTTGATGGTGATGGTGCTGTCGACACAGATGGTGGTGGAGCAGTAGTTGTGGTGGTGTGTGTTGATGTGGTGTGTGTTGATACTACAGTTTTGGTTTGACTATTTTCTGGCTCAACATATATACCATCATCAATTCCCTTTTTCTTCCACTTGATCTTCTCCCCCTTTTTGGCATTATCTGAGAAGGGTTCATTCTTGAAGAGTATAGTGGAGGGAACCTTTCCAGAGGCACTTTGAATGTGAGCCTTTATAGCTTTAATATCTGCCTGAGTATCCTTGAATCTTGATTCCACCATATTTTTCAGCTTTTGAACATGTATAGCATGCTGCTGATCTGCCATCTGTTTTTGTCTTTCCAGCAGTGGTTGGAATAAGTCCCATAACTCATTTGCAGCAGGTGCCTGTTGAGTAGATGCTTGAGCTGGAGGAGCAGTGGATTGGGCTTTCTGAGCTTTTAATAGCTGCTGCACCATATCTTTTATTTCAGCAACTGAGGTTTCAAGGCTTTCGACCCTCCCCGTCAATTCCTGATATCTTGAATCATCACCTGAATTAACAGGATCATCTGATGTGACAACCGTCACTTTTCCGTACATTCCGTACACTAAATGAACAGTGATCTGTGCCTTAATGAACATACATGATCTAGTTTGCAAGAGAAATAAGTTTTTGAATTCCATACAAGTGAATTCATGTACGTTTTATACTACAAAATATTGCTTTATGCAAAAACGAGAGCGTTGCGTCAAAAATATTAGTAAACTCACCGGTAAGACACACTGTGTCAACGGAACTGCAGAAAGCAGTCAGACAATAAAATTGGAGCCTAGGTGTAGGTCCAATAACAAGAATACATTAAAACCCAAGAGTAGATACAAGGGTTTAATATATATGCTATATGAAAGCAAAAATAAGCACTAAAAAGCACCCGAAACACACTTTAAGAGCAGAACTAATTGCGACAAAACTGCGAAACGAACGTTGATGGCTGCCCGGATAATATTTAATCCCACAAATATTCTGTTATGATTAAAATTTTATTTTAATCAGGTTCGTGTTGAAAAATAAATTAAAACGCTTAAAAACGTTATTTTTCAAGTTTAAGCACGTACCGTGTGTTCCTACGCGACACAGTGCTTACACTGCAAAACGCAGACAACGCAGAAAACCTAGGAATATTCCAGGAATATGCTAGGAATATGCTAAGAATATTCCAGGAATATGCTAGGAATATGCTAGGAATATTCCAAGAATATGCTAGGAATATGCTAAGAATATTCCAGGAATATGCTAGGAATATGCTAGGAATATTCCAAAGAATATGCTAGGAATATGCTAGGAATATTCCAGGAATATGCCAGGAATATGCCAGGAATATGCTAGGAATATTCCAGGAATATGCCAGGAATATGCTAGGAATATTCCAGGAATATGCCAGGAATATGCTAGGAATATGCCATATGGAATGTCTATAAATACCTTGAGATGGCACACTAGACAATTCACCACCCAACACCACAAAACTACTCTCTCCTCTCCCTCAAAAACTTTCGGCCGAACACCCCTTGATCATCCATCATATTTTTCGATTTTGTTCTTCACATTCCAACATCATACAAGTGTCAAGTGTCACGCATAAGAAGGCTTGGTGCACTCGGAGCTCGAAGGACCTCTTTCTCTAGCTTTTATCCACCACATTCGCGTCTAGATACTTCCCTAGCCTCGAGCTAGTGGTATGTTGCTTAAAACACATTCTTGAGCTATTTTGAAGTGGTTAATGTGATGTGTAATGATTAAAACTCGAAATCTTACAAAATGGTGCATTAAAGTCTACTAAAAACATGAAAAATGATGGTTAAAAGCTCACTAGTTGTGTAAATGTTGTAGTAATTGAAATTTGTGATTATTTAGGCCCGATCTACGTTGTGGTAGCTCGGATCATCATTTAACCCTGTTTGGTTAAGATCATGGATCTTGACATAAGCTTGTTTGAAATGGTGCAAGGGTTAAAAGGTGAAACTCTACCACACAAGAAACATGAACTTGTGTAAAAGTATTTTTACTTATGAAATAGTGTCTAAAACTAGCCGATCTATGTGTCCACAAGTGGTATTTTCAAAAGACCAAGCGTCAAAAGAAATCACATGTTCTAATCCGGATCTTACACAAACAAAAGTGATTTTTTGTGATCAAACAAGTGTGCAAACACTAGTGTAACAAAAGTTTTAACAAAGAAATAATTTTCGTAAAAACCGAGTAGAAGTTGTGGAACTTCATATTCTTTAAAAATAAAGTTTTTTTTTTTTTTTTTAAGAAATTAAACTTATTTTTAAAGATAACAAGACTTACTAAATGTGCTAGTAAATTACTACACATTTTTGTAAATATGCAAGTTCATGAAATGGGGAAAATTAGTGATTATTGTTGATGATTATTGTTGATAATTGTTGTTGATGATTATTGTTGATAATTGTTGTTGATGATTATTGTTGATAATTGTTGTTGATGATTGTTGACGATTTAAAAGAAAATAAACACATGTTTTGAAAACATGGGAAACCTCCATTTTTAGGGGAAACTCTGTCGAAATTTTTATAAATTTTGACACTTAGAAAAATATAAGTTTTTGAAGAACTTATTCCCTAAAAATGTATTTAAAGGTATTACCAAGGTTTCCCTAATTTTTGGTGATAAGAAATGAGGATTTCTTCAAAATAAAAGTGGATATAAATATGTATATTTTTGAGAGAAAAATATATATTATTTTATCACCAACTTTTGTGCTAAGTGTATATAGTATGTGTTATACGTGCTAGCGTATTGAGACGTAAAGATACACTAAATACTCATGAGGAGTATAAACATGAAAATACACATACAACATGCTTAGACACATACAAGAGGATATATTTATGAAAATATATTACTTGGACAAAATACATAATTCGGGTGCAAAATACAAGATACGTATATTTATTTTTGAGAAAATGATATAAGACAAATAGTTAAAAATATAAATATTTTTAACACAAGAACACAAATACAAAAGATAGTGACTTGCACTTGTGCGATACAAGTCTAGTGACTAACGTTAATAAAACGCGTTTAGGTCACGACGCTAGATAAGCAACTCCGGTGAAGTTTACGACGCAGGAACGCAAAGTTGTGAGTTCATGCTCCCCCTTTTCTTTAACTGTTTTTGGTTTTATAACTCTCGGGGGTGAAATACATGTTACAAATATTATAATTTTTTTACAAGTAGTAAAAATACAAGAAGCACTCTTGGTGAGAACGAGTACCGAGTGCAATACGAATTGAGAATACAAAAATACGACAAGCACACTTGGTGAGAACGAGAACCAAGTATGATGTGCTTTAAGAAATGCCTAGAAAATACTAGATCATGTGAGCATACACTTAATACTAAAAATGCCATAAAGTCTTGGTGAAAACTAGTACCAAGCCATTAAAAACATTCAGTAATTAGGGACGAGGGTTAGATCTAACGGGTACGGCCGAGCCCCACTCATGGTCCTTATGTGACCTCTTGAGTGCTTCGGTGTCCCAGTCGAGGGAAATCGACACAGTCGAGGTTAATCGACACAGTCGAGGTTAATCGACACAGTCGAGGGTAATCGACACAGTCAAGGGAAATTGACACAGTCGAGGTTAATCGACACAGTCGAGGGTAATCGACATAGTTAAAGGAGCCAACACTAATGCTCCATAAGTCCTCACATGCCTTAAAGGAGCCAACACTAATGCTCCATAAGTCCTCACATGCCTTAAAGGAGCCAACACTAATGCTCCATAAGTCCTCACATGCCTTAAAGGAGCCAACACTAATGCTCCATATGTCCTCACATGCCGAAATGTCTTTGTACAAACATTCAATTAGTACGTGGTGTACACAAGAAAACTTGATTTTTGCAAGAATACTTTATTTATACAAGATACATACCATGTTTTCATACTCGGTATGCAAAACGCATGAACTCGCTCAACTTTATGTTGATGTTTTCCAAAATTACATGTATTTCAGGTGACAGGATGGATCTTGGGCGCAAGTGTTGTAACTAGAAGTAGACTACAAGTTTAGATGTCATCCACTTTTGTTGAATTGTAACCTAGATGAAGGTTGTGTTTTAAAACTTAAATGACAAGTGTTTGTGATCCTCAAAATTTTCCGAATGGATGAACATCGTTTTAAATCATGTAGTTGTTTATTATGATCGAATGCAATGATAACAAGCTAGTCACACATCATACGCTTCCGCAAAAGACAGGGTGTGACAGTTTGGTATCAGAGCTTCGATTGTAGTGAACTAGGATTCCTTCTCGAGTCTAGACTACAATCACTAAAGTGCTTTCACAAAAACATTTTACAAAATGTTTTTCGTTGCATTCACGAAAGCGCCAAGATCCACGAGTCAGACACTTTTCAAAGAAAAGACAAGGCAAGGACATTAGTGAGGAATACCCATAGAGTAAGGTGCCAACCAAGGCATAGTCTACAAAAGTTAGACTTGACAAAATGACCCCCCCCCCAAAACGAGAGTTATACGTGGTATAATGCATTAAGTTACTTGATTATGCTAAGTAGCATATTTGTTATTTGTATTCATGCATACGAATAAGTGTACGGAATGATTATTGACGTGAATAAAATTCTTTCGACTCCGACTCCTATTACGGTACGTGACTCGCACGATGAAGCTATCGACCTCGCGTCCTTTGCAAAGCTCGTGGCTGGGAGTGATTACCAGACAAGACTCTGAGCTTACTTCCGTAGGAGATGGCTGCTCTTCCCTCTCGAACGTGAAGATGCCAAACTACGGTGGTGATGACGAGGCAGAGGCGGCGACCTTGAACGAACTCTTAATCAACGGGACGAGATCCCTCCGGATTATGTGAAGCAAAATTGACAACATACTTGACTAGAAAAGGAAGATGAAGTATTCATCACGAAGGTGCCCCTCCAACTACTAGGAATTCTCTCCATTCCTATTCCATCTAATCATCGTGCCTATACGCGCATAACAGTAATGAATGTTAGCGCATGGACCTCCGCAATGGTCCTTTCCATGGGAAGGAGTGTAAGGACAGTAGTGTCCCCTCCTAGATCAATCATCTGCTTGGACGAGAGAAAATTAGGGTAACTGTGCAAGACAATTTATTATTACGGGGGCCCACGTAATAACGACTTGTAGTGCACAGAAATCCTGGTGGACTCTACGGGTCGAGCTAATGAAAACCACACCAAATTCAATGTATAGGTGTCCTCACCTTCATCTGGAAGAACATCACATAGATCAGTGCTTTAGCATGTAAGAAAGTAGGAAGCCTGTCTCAGCCTACTTCGTGACTGACACTTCTACCTGCGTACGAGACGTTTGAGGAAAACGACATTTAAGCAAGTGAAGATGAGAAACATTCAAGAGATTCAGCGACTTTGCACTCTCTATCACCCATACACGAGCAACCCCCTCTAAGGGAAAATGTACGCCCCAGTAAAGCCAAAAACCTAAGAAAACCAATGTAGCGGGAAATAACTGAAACCTAAATGACCGAGGCAATGTAACCTCAAGTTCGTTTTAAGCCAAGTTGGCAAGCCTAAGTGAAGGCTCAGTAACTGTTTCCCGCTCATACATTGAGTATTTATGTATACATGTGAAATTGGGTGATTGCATAATGGCTTATGGTGCTATGTACCTCATAGACACCTGGAATGTTGCCTAACCTACTTCATACCGTTTTGGCAGAAGGGAATGCCGCCCAGGCGAGACACAAACACCAGTACGCTACCAAGAACAGAAGCCGAGCTGCAAGAATGCATCTCGCAGGCAATTGCACGACATGAAGCCCTCCGCTCTAAGCACATCAATGGCACGACTGAGAATAACCCTCCAACTGGCTGCACCTATAAACAGTTCCTGGACTGCAAGCCTTTGAATTTTGATGGCACAGGAGGTGCCGTTGCATTTGTTCGTTGGACAGAAAAGACGGACTCAGTTCTAAGAATGAGTAACTGTTCACCCCAACAAAGCGTTACCTATATCTCAGGGTTATTTCTGGATGGCGCACTCTCATGGTGGAACCTTCAGGTTCAGACCCTTGGTGCAGATGCTGCATATGCACTGAGCTGGGACGAGCTCAAGGAAATGATGGAAAAGAAATATTGTTCTAGGACTGAAATCCAGAAGCTTGAGGTGGAGTTCTGGAATTTGAAAATGGACGGACCGAAGATTCCTGAATACGTCCAGCGATTTCACGACTTGTCTAGGGTCGTCCCCTACCTAGTCAAACCGGAATTCAAGAGGATAGAACGATTCATTTGGGGACTTGCACCCCAGATTAGGGGCATGGTTACTACCTCAAAACCCTCAACCATCGCAGAGGCTATCGATATGAGTGTCACCCTTACTGAAGAGGCTCTACGTGCGGGAAAATTTTCGGAATCTGAGGATAACAAGAAAGAGACTCATGTGGAGTCGTCAAGCAACAAGAAGAGGAAGTCCTCAAACCTAAAGATGAGCACCCAACTCAACTATGGAAGCTCTAAAGCAAACAAAAGAAAGAAAGTGAATTCGCCACATGGCAGGAGCACTGATGGAGCCATTAATAGGGCAGGTGGTAATGTTTACTCGGGGACTAAGCCGAGGTGCAGAGAATGCACTTTTCACCATAAAGGTCGATGTCTGAAGCCTAGGTGTGGAAAGTGTGGAAAAGAAGGGCACAACAGGGATGCCTGTTGGGCGAAGGACCCAGATGGAAGAAATAAGAGAATACCCGGTTGCTACAAATGTGGTGAAGCAGGGCACTTTAGGAAAGATTGCCCAAAGAAGAAACAAGCAAGGAAGGGTTTTCACGATCGAAACTCGTGAACCACGCTAGGATCCAGATGCGGTTACGGGTACGTTCCCTATTAACCACCCTTATGCATCTATTTCTAATACTGGCATCAACCTTAACCTTGCATGCTTAGAACTTAAGAAACTTCTTGGCCTAGTCTCAAGTAAGATAGACGTCCCGTATTCTTTAGAAATGGGCATATAGAAGGATAGCTTAAACAGTCGAAGCGATTAAGGATCGTGATTAGGCACTCAGAGGGCGTAACCTTCTGTTACCATTGACTCGTGAGGTCATAATAATCAGCATGGATCGGAAATCCAAGTATGCAGCTGAAGTCGTCAATACGAGAAAATCAGACGCATCCCTCGTGCGAATGATGAAACCCAACTTTACTGTAATAGGCGCAAGGATGCTAGACCCCATAAGGCGGCAGATCTACGACATCCTTCATTGGTCGAAGAGGCATAGAAATGCCTCTGAGTAGACTGCAGAACCTGGGAACATCCCCGCGATGGAGGAAGTTCTAGTAGCCTTTTCAAAAGACTTGCCAGAAATGCCCCTTCGCAGCGTCAAGAGAAGTTTAGGATAAACCACGTGCCAAGAGCAGCACCAGTGTCGAATAATGTCTTACCGACTAACTTCGTCCGTAAAGCATGAGCTCCGGACGTAACTGCAAGAGCTACCAGACAGAGGAAGTTAAGGACATGACGCCTTTAGTTAGGGATATAAGGAGAAAGTTGGCAGTTCCATTTTGCGTAAATTCCTGAGAATTGATAATCAGAATCCTTTGCCAACGACTGGCAACATAAACAGACAAAATCATAAGATCCTAGTTGCCACCCAAGGATCAACTTGAGGACAGGATGTCCATGACTGTGTATACCAGAAGGAAGTGTCCCTGAAACGACCTTTAGGACTCGCTTTGGAAGTTACGAGTTCCTTGTCGTACCATTTGGCCTAACACATGCATCGACAATATTCATGGACCTCATGAAATCGAACGTGTAAGCCATACCTAGATAAGCCATATACTTATTGACTACATTCTCATATGGCCAATGACCAAGGAAGGTCGTGAGCAACAACTGCAATTTACCTTGCAACTGTTAGAGAAAGAACAGTTAAGCGCTATAATGACGAAAAGCGGATTTCGAATTCGCGAAGTGAGAACTTTCAGACCATGATGGATAAGAACGAGATTCATGCCAACCCTGCAACCAAGAGCTAAGGAGCTAGAGTTGCAATTATGTGACGCCTCTCGACAAAGTCTCGATTGTACGCCGATGCAACAAGACCACGACATTACATACGTGGCACATTGATTAAGGAATCATGAGAAGAACCCTTGAGATAGGTACAGTCATTGCGCGCAGCAAACTGGGCGTTATTACCTGAAAGAAAACGTTGCACGATCTTTACTGATCGCAAGGGATTGCAGCACACCGATGATCGTAAGAACTCGAATATGAACTGAGTTGTTGAACGATGCAGACTGTATGAACAAGATGCGTGCTTGTGTGATAAACTTTGATAAAAAGTTGGAACACTCACTTACCCTTAGTAGAGTCTTCCTACAACAGTATTTATCACGCCGCCGTCTAAACCGCTTTGTGTAAAGCTTTAGATGGAACGTAATGAGTCAATTCCCGTTGTGTTGAACGGAGACCGGGAATAATGGATCAACTGGCCGAGATGGTCCAGGAAAAATCTAGAGGCAAGGTCGTTCATATATGCGATTATATCAAGACAGCCCGCAGAACACAGAAAGATTACGCCGATGAGAGGCAGAAATCGTAAGAATTTGAGACAAGAAGCACGACTAAATTGAGAGCCGCGCCTAGAAAGGGCGTAGTGTGAATTGGAAAACGAAAAGATTGAATCCCCGGTGTAGGGATCAGAACCATTGTTCACAAGATGAAGCTTCCAGAAAAAGATCAGTAGTGATCGCGACACATTCATGTGTCTAGTCTTTAGAGGAGTCTGACGCAAGGAACAGTCATAGTTCCCACAAATAAGATTCACGTCAATGATATACTATACAACCTGTTGAGGTTTCGGACCAAGAGTCCACAAAATGCAGAAAAGACATGATTGATTTACTTGAGCATGATAAAATACATGACATGAGAACACAAAGACGTGTTTCAAATATAAGTGACCATATTGGTTTCACAACTCCCCTGCGACCGATGGCATCGCTTGAATTTCGGGACGAAATTCTTTTAACGGGGGGAGACTGTGACAACCGTCACTTTTCCGTACATTCCGTACACTAAATGAACAGTGATCTGTGCCTTAATGAACATACATGATCTAGTTTACAAGAGAAATAAGTTTTTGAATTCCATACAAGTGAATTCATGTACGTTTTATACTACAAAATATTGCTTTATGCAAAAACGAGAGCGTTGCGTCAAAAATATTAGTAAACTCACCGGTAAGACACACTGTGTCAACGGAACTGCAGAAAGCAGTCAGACAATAAAATTGGAGCCTAGGTGTAGGTCCAATAACAAGAATACATTAAAACCCAAGAGTAGATACAAGGGTTTAATATATATGCTATATGAAAGCAAAAATAAGCACTAAAAAGCACCCGAAACACACTTTAAGAGCAGAACTAATTGCGACAAAACTGCGAAACGAACGTTGATGGCTGCCCGGATAATATTTAATCCCACAAATATTCTGTTATGATTAAAATTTTATTTTAATCAGGTTCGTGTTGAAAAATAAATTAAAACGCTTAAAAACGTTATTTTTCAAGTTTAAGCACGTACCGTGTGTTCCTACGCGACACAGTGCTTACACTGCAAAACGCAGACAACGCAGAAAACCTAGGAATATTCCAGGAATATGCTAGGAATATGCTAAGAATATTCCAGGAATATGCTAGGAATATGCTAGGAATATTCCAAGAATATGCTAGGAATATGCTAAGAATATTCCAGGAATATGCTAGGAATATGCTAGGAATATTCCAAAGAATATGCTAGGAATATGCTAGGAATATTCCAGGAATATGCCAGGAATATGCCAGGAATATGCTAGGAATATTCCAGGAATATGCCAGGAATATGCTAGGAATATTCCAGGAATATGCCAGGAATATGCTAGGAATATGCCATATGGAATGTCTATAAATACCTTGAGATGGCACACTAGACAATTCACCACCCAACACCACAAAACTACTCTCTCCTCTCCCTCAAAAACTTTCGGCCGAACACCCCTTGATCATCCATCATATTTTTCGATTTTGTTCTTCACATTCCAACATCATACAAGTGTCAAGTGTCACGCATAAGAAGGCTTGGTGCACTCGGAGCTCGAAGGACCTCTTTCTCTAGCTTTTATCCACCACATTCGCGTCTAGATACTTCCCTAGCCTCGAGCTAGTGGTATGTTGCTTAAAACACATTCTTGAGCTATTTTGAAGTGGTTAATGTGATGTGTAATGATTAAAACTCGAAATCTTACAAAATGGTGCATTAAAGTCTACTAAAAACATGAAAAATGATGGTTAAAAGCTCACTAGTTGTGTAAATGTTGTAGTAATTGAAATTTGTGATTATTTAGGCCCGATCTACGTTGTGGTAGCTCGGATCATCATTTAACCCTGTTTGGTTAAGATCATGGATCTTGACATAAGCTTGTTTGAAATGGTGCAAGGGTTAAAAGGTGAAACTCTACCACACAAGAAACATGAACTTGTGTAAAAGTATTTTTACTTATGAAATAGTGTCTAAAACTAGCCGATCTATGTGTCCACAAGTGGTATTTTCAAAAGACCAAGCGTCAAAAGAAATCACATGTTCTAATCCGGATCTTACACAAACAAAAGTGATTTTTTGTGATCAAACAAGTGTGCGAACACTAGTGTAACAAAAGTTTTAACAAAGAAATAATTTTCGTAAAAACCGAGTAGAAGTTGTGGAACTTCATATTCTTTAAAAATAAAGTTTTTTTTTTTTTAAGAAATTAAACTTATTTTTAAAGATAACAAGACTTACTAAATGTGCTAGTAAATTACTACACATTTTTGTAAATATGCAAGTTCATGAAATGGGGAAAATTAGTGATTATTGTTGATGATTATTGTTGATAATTGTTGTTGATGATTATTGTTGATAATTGTTGTTGATGATTATTGTTGATAATTGTTGTTGATGATTGTTGACGATTTAAAAGAAAATAAACACATGTTTTGAAAACATGGGAAACCTCCATTTTTAGGGGAAACTCTGTCAAAATTTTTATAAATTTTGACACTTAGAAAAATATAAGTTTTTGAAGAACTTATTCCCTAAAAATGTATTTAAAGGTATTACCAAGGTTTCCCTAATTTTTGGTGATAAGAAATGAGGATTTCTTCAAAATAAAAGTGGATATAAATATGTATATTTTTGAGAGAAAAATATATATTATTTTATCACCAACTTTTGTGCTAAGTGTATATAGTATGTGTTATACGTGCTAGCGTATTGAGACGTAAAGATACACTAAATACTCATGAGGAGTATAAACATGAAAATACACATACAACATGCTTAGACACATACAAGAGGATATATTTATGAAAATATATTACTTGGACAAAATACATAATTCGGGTGCAAAATACAAGATACGTATATTTATTTTTGAGAAAATGATATAAGACAAATAGTTAAAAATATAAATATTTTTAACACAAGAACACAAATACAAAAGATAGTGACTTGCACTTGTGCGATACAAGTCTAGTGACTAACGTTAATAAAACGCGTTTAGGTCACGACGCTAGATAAGCAACTCCGGTGAAGTTTACGACGCAGGAACGCAAAGTTGTGAGTTCATGCTCCCCCTTTTCTTTAACTGTTTTTGGTTTTATAACTCTCGGGGGTGAAATACATGTTACAAATATTATAATTTTTTTACAAGTAGTAAAAATACAAGAAGCACTCTTGGTGAGAACGAGTACCGAGTGCAATACGAATCGAGAATACAAAAATACGACAAGCACACTTGGTGAGAACGAGAACCAAGTATGATGTGCTTTAAGAAATGCCTAGAAAATACTAGATCATGTGAGCATACACTTAATACTAAAAATGCCATAAAGTCTTGGTGAAAACTAGTACCAAGCCATTAAAAACATTCAGTAATTAGGGACGAGGGTTAGATCTAACGGGTACGGCCGAGCCCCACTCATGGTCCTTATGTGACCTCTTGAGTGCTTCGGTGTCCCAGTCGAGGGAAATCGACACAGTCGAGGTTAATCGACACAGTCGAGGTTAATCGACACAGTCGAGGGTAATCGACACAGTCAAGGGAAATTGACACAGTCGAGGTTAATCGACACAGTCGAGGGTAATCGACATAGTTAAAGGAGCCAACACTAATGCTCCATAAGTCCTCACATGCCTTAAAGGAGCCAACACTAATGCTCCATAAGTCCTCACATGCCTTAAAGGAGCCAACACTAATGCTCCATAAGTCCTCACATGCCTTAAAGGAGCCAACACTAATGCTCCATATGTCCTCACATGCCGAAATGTCTTTGTACAAACATTCAATTAGTACGTGGTGTACACAAGAAAACTTGATTTTTGCAAGAATACTTTATTTATACAAGATACATACCATGTTTTCATACTCGGTATGCAAAACGCATGAACTCGCTCAACTTTATGTTGATGTTTTCCAAAATTACATGTATTTCAGGTGACAGGATGGATCTTGGGCGCAAGTGTTGTAACTAGAAGTAGACTACAAGTTTAGATGTCATCCACTTTTGTTGAATTGTAACCTAGATGAAGGTTGTGTTTTAAAACTTAAATGACAAGTGTTTGTGATCCTCAAAATTTTCCGAATGGATGAACATCGTTTTAAATCATGTAGTTGTTTATTATGATCGAATGCAATGATAACAAGCTAGTCACACATCATACGCTTCCGCAAAAGACAGGGTGTGACATCTGAATCCCCACCAGCAGTGGTTTTACCAATGTATGACTTAGGAACAGAGTCCCAAAAGTCAGCCATTGATGCCCCTTGTTCTTGGTACTGGGGACTTCTTTCTTCATCACTTGATAACCTTTTGATGTTGCCAGTAGTTAAAACAAACTCACTGGTGGTTCTCACTGGTGCTATTGAAGAAATTGCCTTCAAGGGAGTCTTATGAATGTAACCACTGTCCAAATGTAAACCAGTGGGTTCAACATTTGTAGTGGCTGCTCCACTTGAACTACTGACAGGAATTACTTGTAATTCCTGCAATGTAACCTCCTCAGTTGTTGCTAGGATAACAGAGATATCAACATCAGACCCAGTCACCTATTGAAGTATACTCTCAGTGATAGGTGTTTGAGAGGAACTGGTTTGTGTCTGAGTAACATCAGTTGTATGCAACAAGGGTATAGTGGATGGTGGTATTATGTGGGGTGAGGGTAAAAGGGTTGAAAGAGACATGTCCTTGGGATCATGACTGTGGAAGATGGATCCAAGTGGGTCCAGAGCTTCATATTGTGGGGTCCCTGTGCTTACAACCTGATCCTTTTGTGAGAATGCAGGAGGAGTTTGAGGCACGGATTGAGATCTTTCTTCCGTCTGCTATGAGGAAGTAGCAGCAGTGGTTATTGGTGACTTTTGTGCTGTCACTGGCATTGACTCTGGGATCTCATCTTCCAGAGTTGCCTTTGATTTGGGTTTGGTGGGCTTTCTGGATGTTCTTCTTTTTGTCTTTTTAGTGGTGGCAGGTGTGGGTTTCAAAACAGTGGGTGTGCTGCTTTGATCACCTGGAGCAGTGGGCTCAGCAGCAAATACCCGAGGAGCAGTTACATCTGCTAAATTCTGCTCAGGTACCCCTGCTTTTGTTTTTACAGGGGCTAACATCCTTGAGAAAGTCTCAGGTGTTAAGCCATTTATTTGAAAAGGAGATCCTTGTTTGAGCAAATCTGCATCTTTCTTTTCAAATTTTTGTTCAAGATAATAACTTAGAAAATGTGGAAAGAGCAGAAATGCTTTGCTGTCAACATTCTTTACCATATCATTAAAAATTTCCTGGGAGTAATTGTAATCTTTATTATTTAAAATAGCATAGCCCAGACATTGAATTTTTAATGGTATTTCATTGAAAGATGTTGTTTTATTTGAAGCACACATTAAAAGTGTGTGAAATAAAAATCTGGGTGCAGATGGAAAATAACCTTTTTGTAAGGTATCCCTTTTAGGTTGTTCTGCATATCCCCTGTTCAGAAAATCATTTTTCAACTCGGTTTTTGAGAAAGAAATTTTACCTTTCTGATCATTGAGTTTGAAGACTTCTGAAATAGATTGTGGAGTGATTTGGATGGCTTTACCCTTTATTGAGGAGTTTATGGCTTTGACGATGTCACCTTGTTTTTCAAGGGTGGCATTTTTCCAGAACTCTCTCTGGGTTTGAAGATAAATGGGAGCGTCTGCTATTAACAAAGTTTTATACTTTGATGCAGATAAGGTATCCATGATGGAGTCGAAAGTGTTTTCGGTCGTGGGTTTTGTGAGTATACCCACATAATTGTGAGGAGCTTTGAATGGTATTTCGCTCGGTTCAACAGCCATTTGAGTGGCGTCTGTTGGGGTGGAGGAAGAAGATGGTTTTGATTTCGACTTCGATTTTGGTTTCATCATTTTTGATGAAGAAGATCGAAGAAAGTTTTGTGAAGAAGAGTGGGAAACTGCTTTGAGAAGATAATTTTGGAATTCAATTCGACAGTGTGAGCCCTTGTTTGGGTTTAATCAGGGTTTTATTTTAGGGAAAAAATGAATGCTGATGTGGCAGCGGTTACAACGATCTGACGGCTAAAAACTGAACACGTGCCAACCCCTGATGAAATGGTAAATAATGGAGGACAGTTGTTTTGACAGCCACTGATGAATCAACCATCAGTAGTTACAATGGTAACAAAATGAGGCAGTGGATGATTTTTACTATCAGTGGATAGTATATCAGTGGATAGAACAATGATTTTGAACATCAGTGTTTTTCAAGATTTTCAAGGAGCAGGGGTTGACTTTCAGCAGTGGACAGACTTTAGAGAGCATATGTTGAGGCACAACAGCATGTAAGGTAAAACAGTGGTTGAAAGCAATAATGAAGGTTATTAGTATAACAACTGTTTGTGCCGCAGTGTTTTGACTTTTGACAAATAATTTTAGCATATGCTTGATCAGATGTGGGTATTGATTTTATCTTGTGTAAACACAATATCATGTCCAACCTTTGTTTAGTTTCAGAAATGCTATACTCAACAATTTACATTTTGGATGTAAGTTCTCAAGTTTAAATTGCCAGCAGTTATCTCAGAAATCTTTGTTCAAGACTTTGCCACATGTTCATTATTCCTGACAGTGGTTTAGCATCCCAGAGATGAAGACTTTTCTATTAAGGCTACTCATTTTATGTCTAATTATTTCAATTAGAATATGAGTATCTTAGTATTTCAAAAAATTTGCAACCAATTTTTGATGTGTGATAAACTAACTTGAGCTTGACAAGACCTTGACATGTGTACCATTTCCTTTTGATCAGTTTTAGGAAAAGTAATTTCACACAAAAACAAGGAAATTACATCCTGACCAGAGATGAACATTTTACTATCAAAAATGAGTAAAAGTACAAAATATATCATAAAAAATAATATATATGGTTTTATTAGAGAAAAACACCTTAAGAAATAGTTAAAGGATGTTTTGAAAATAACATCAAAAGGATCTGACAACTTATCAAGTAGGAACATGATCACATCATTCTCAAGTTATTTTGACCATTGTTTAGGGTCATTTTCTTGACAGTTGGTTGTAAATACTTCTTTTTAGGTCACTCACTGGAGATGCCATTGTTACCCGAACGATTCCTGTATTTGATGAAAGCACACAGTTGCATGATGACCACTATTTACCCAACTTTGACCTCATAAGTGTTTTATGCTTATGCTCTTTTTCTTTTGGCTTCAAGAGTTTTGAGATAAGCACACTTTTGAGTTTTGTTCATTTTCTTCTTTTCCTTTTTACCCTTCCCATTACTTACTGGAAAGTTTTTATGGAAGAATCTTCTATCCAAAATCATTTTCAGCAATGTTTTGAGAGATCTGGCTACATTTGTACATGCTTTATTACCAGTTCTCACATTACATATGATTTGGACAGTTTTAACCCCAGATTTTCTTCATGTGTTTTAGCAGAGTTGATTTGGTCCTATTGAGGATTCTCAACCTGCCTTTTAACACATATGATTTCATGACTAAAGTTTTATTTCCCTCTTTCTAAGTTTAGCAAAACACTAATGTTTATTAAGAACATAGGCTTTGTTAATATGAGGTTCATACTTTAGCATAAAACATGATGAAATCATCATAAATTCATAACAACAGTTGAAATCAATTTTGAATGAAGATAAACATATCATAGTTACCAGATAAGTTTCCAGATCGGGGGACTATGTGTGATTTGTGCATGATATCACTAGTTGTTTTAGATTTGTGAATTTTATGACATCTTGGTTATTTACAGAGTATCAGAATCATCATTTTGAACATGATTTCTCATTGCTCTGTTTTCCAACTAAATACAAACAACCTTAGTATCAATGAATTTTGAGCTGAACTGTTATGTCAAATTGATTGTTAGATCGAACTTGACTGTCCAAGCTCTGATACCAATTGTTAAGATTGGAGGCTGTCATGATTGTGCTTGTTTGTAAGAATTTGATAAATCAATGAATATAAAACAATGTAAAGTGCAGCAGAAATGGATACAAACTTTGTAAACACAATCAAAGAAGAGAATAGTATGATAAACACTTGCTTTACTTTGAGTCGAATGATTACACTGAAAATCAAAAGATTAACAATCATGCTTACAATACCAAGCTACCCCTCAGCCTGATGCTCCAAGGTTGGTTGTTCAAAATGAAATGATTGAATTGAGGAGAAGAACTCACTCAAAACGATCAAATGTAACAATACAGAGTACTGTTACATTTATAGACAATCCAATCCTCTGAAGCATCTCAGCTGAAGTCACCATGAAAGTGACATCTAACAACCTAACAAACTCTATCCACTGATCTATACAACTACTGCTTTGCTAACTACTGATATTACATTACATTACATAGAACAAACATAAAACTGCTGCTGCATCATTCTACTACTGTGAACCCAACAGTACTTGTCATGATCAGCAGTGCTTGACTCAAGGCAGCAGATTGAACAGCAGGGCTTTTAGTCTCCATCAGTCATTGTGTTGATCAGCAGTTATAGGTCAGCAGATGTTGATAGAGGCAGTACTTTGGAGCATATCAGATGTTTGAGCCACAGTCAAGGGGAAAGCAAGGTGTAAACTGCTGCTTATTGTGAGTCCACTGATGTGATCCGGTTTTGGCTTTTCATTATCTGTTCCTCTGATAGGGTTCAATCCCAACACGATCGCACAAGCAGCCAAACTCGTTTGAGAACACAAACCCTAATCAGCCTAGAAGTCTAATCGCCGAAACCCTAATACACAGAAATCCTACCAACGATTGAATCAAATTAAAACTAACCAGATGCAATCGAGAAGAGGAACGAAGAAGATCAGATTAGGGTTTCAGTGGATGTCTCCAAAATCGCCCAAGTCACCCAGAGAAAGCCATCCGGTAACATTAAGATTTTTACAACTTGGAAAAATATGATGCATAAAATTTCTCTGAAGGTTGTTATGCTTTTTTTTACCTTTGGCGTTTTAGGATACACTGCGTTTTAAAATACATGGCGTTCTTTACCTTGTTAGTGTTTTTTTAATTAAGTTTTGTCTTTTGTGTTTTTTTATGCATGGCGTTTTCGTGTTATACATAGGTTGGTGTTAGGCTATGCAATTCCACCAATTTTAAAGAACGTATTTGTGGTGTCGTGTGGACGGATATTCTCACACCTGAAGAGTTTGAATCAGAATGGGAAGCGGTTATCGCAGAGTTCAATTTAGAAGATAATGACTGGCTATCTGATATTTTTGCACTTAGGGAATCTTGGATCCCTGCATACTATAGAATCGAGGAGATGTCTGGTCTTATGCGAACGACATCAAGGTCGGAGAGTGAGAATCATTTTTTTGGTCAAGTGTGCAATTCGAAAGCTACTCTTGTTGAGTTCATGAAGCATTACGAGACTACAATAAAAGCACAGCGTCACACACATCGGAAAAATGATCATGAATCTCGATACAAAAGACCCCAGTTGAAGAGTAGTTACAAATTGTTAGAAGGGCAAGCTGTTGACATATACACAACAAGTATTTTTTGTGACGTTCAAGCTGAGCTTATTGGAGTTGCGGATTGCATAAATCAACGTTACGAAGATCAGCCTGATGGGTTTGTTAAGTTTTACGTAAATGACTTCCAACAGCCTTGTACATCCTTATTTAAGGTAAATAACGGCGTTTTGGTTTTTATGGCGTTTTCTGTTAATGGTGTTTTATCATATGCAATGTGTTTTTTTTTTTTACTTTTTAGAAAAACATTCTATGCATGGCGTTATAGAGATATGTTTTTGGCGTTTTTCAGGTAATGTTTCGTAAGTCTGATTGCACATGCAGTTGCTCATGCAGGCGTTTTGAACAGTTTGGTTTGCTATGCAGACATATATTCTATGTTTTGAGAATTATGGACATCAGGGAATTTCCAAAACAATACATTCTGAATAGATGGCGCAAATAGGCTTCCCCAAACTGCTCTCCTGAATACTCAATTAGTCGTGAATATATGACCAAGCTTGATCCTGATGTGCAAAGTATGATGAGAGATATTATTTTTTCAACCGAATATACTTTGAACCGTTTATCTGGTAATAAAGAGGAGCTATCCTTATACAAGGATCATGTTCAATCTTATATGAAGAAGGTTCAAGATATGCAGATTGTTGCTCCACCCGCTAGTTCTAGGGATAGATTTGCCAAGATAACCAGTCAATATAAAAACGACAAGAATATGATAAGAGTCCCTGTTGGGTATAAATCCAAAGGTTCTGGTTCTCGGAAGCACCTGAAATCTAAACAGGAGATAACAATCGACAAAAAGAAATCAAAGTCGAAACCTGGGGCCAAAGAAAGACATTGACAGAACTGTAAAGGCTATGGACACTACGCATCGAGATGCAAACAGGCCATAATTAAAAGAAGATCGACAAGGTCTTCGAGAGCCAGTGAAGAGTAGTTTGGTGTTTTCTATTTTTCACTCTTACAGAACACACACAGATGGTCTTCGAGAGCCAGTGTAGAGTAGTTTGGCGTTTTGTGTATTTCAATCCTATAGAACACAGACAAATCTCAGTTTGGCGTTTTACACCATTTTTATACATGAATTGTTTTCCATCTTTTTTTTCTACCTATTTTGTTCATAACATGCTACTTCGAAGTTACATAACAAACAATATAAGATCAGACAAGGAAATCAAACGCCAAAAAAAAAAACAATAACGCCACTAAATAAAACTACCATAAACTTCTAATTTGGGTCATGCTAAACTCAATAATGTTTTACGGAACGAGATAGATAACATTGTTAATCCTCAGTCAAGAAAGATGTCTAACAATGTTATCCATCCCGTTTAGCTAAACTTTATTGAGAACAAAAACTGAATCTCCATGAAATGGCGTTTTTGAAGTTTTGTGGTTTTTATATGTTTTGGCGTTTATATTGAGGATCTTGCTCATTACATAGAGCGAAAGTTTATTGAGAAAATAGTGTATGTCAAAGAAACATGGATTGTAATATTTGATATTTGTGTTTTTTTGGCGTTTCTAAGATGAATGGTATAGAGGAAAATATAGGTTTTGGGGTTTTGGTGTGGATTTTAGTACTTCTTCGAGTTTGTTTATATGGGAAGTTTTTGGCGCGTATTTTAGGCGCAATTTTTATTACAGTAAATGCTAGTAATTAAGTTCCATTGTTTCAGTACTGTTTTTTCAACTTTATAGGTTAAAAACAAAGTTTGGCGTTTTATATCTAATGTCGTTTATATTAGGTGTAGGATCGTTGTGGGACCCGCATGAGTCGATCAGAGGCGTTCAACACAATATGAAAGGCGGAAACAGACGTATTGTGTGTGATTCAGCAAGAATTTCACTTAAACTGTCTTGTTTATTGATTCTGGTAACAATTACAGCACGTAGACACTTCGACAGCGCTCCGCCGTCGGTAACACTCTTCCCTAGTTCTGTACCAACTGAAACAGAATGACAACTATATATAGACTGTCTAATTTCGCATGAACATACTCACATGAAATCACTATACACACGAAATTACAATCCCGCACGGAATTACCTTGTAATTCCGTACGGAATTACATGAGAACCATTACAAGCGAAATTAGTCAGTTCATGCGGAATTAGCCTCAGTCTTGATTTCTCAATCTTCGTGCCATGTGCAATGCAAGACTCGATACAAGACGAAGTCGAGAGACGTATGCACCAACATTATGTTGAAGTGTGCTATGTGTGTTAAGGTAGGATTTTAATAGCATGAGTTTGGCGTTTTTTGTAGAGAAGTCAAAAGACCCTTTTACCCTTAATGAAGCGCGCCAGATTAATGAAAGTTATTTTATTTACAAAAACGCCACCGCATCATCTAGTCTATGGATTGTTTTAATCGGACGACCCGTAAGCGTTCTCACCGTTCTCACACTTTTGGGCGTTTTCTCTAAATCCTGACCCTATATATATATATATATATATATATATATATATATATATATATATATATATATATATATATATATATATATATATATATATATGTGTGTGTGTGTGTGTGTGTGTGTAATTTTTGTTTTACATCTAAACAGTTCAAAATCTAATAATGAAATTTTATTGCTTTCCTCTTACTTTGTTTCACCTAGTTCTCAAAATAAATGATGCTAAACATACCAATTTCTTTACATATCTAGAAAATCAGGACCATGTGAGTATTATATCTTACCATCTATATGTTTTGGTAAAAAATGACCCTAATAACTGTTCATACACAGTAACAACTAGTGGGTATGTTGGTGTTACTAAAGGGTGAGTTTATTACCAATATCAAGTTGAAACTACTTAATATTTACACTGAAGTGTTATGAAGGTGATCGTGTTTACTTTGGATGATCGTTTCCTTAGCTCTAGTACCAATTGAAGTCATTCAGTGGGTAAAAAAACGATAGATTTAAGAACACCCGTAGATCTCCTCTTTATACTATCTAGGTTAAACGTAAACTAATAGCATACAAATAACTAACAGATAAACATAATACATTAAATAATAACCTATAACTTAGTAAAAACTATTTCTTGAATAATCTTGATCTTGAAATGATAACCATTTCCTTACTATCCGATCTTTTTCTTCTTTTAGAATTATCACCAACGCTTAGTTGAAGAATAGCAGATTGACATCAATTCAAGTTTTACACAAGACCAGGTAGCAGCCATATTCACCAACAATGGGACCGGAAGAATTTTGTTGTTTACTGATGAGGCTTGGAGTTATTAAGTCACTATAGTTTGAATTTAGCCACGGAGTTTGACCAAGTTCTTAGTTAGTAGATACCAAGAACATGTAATCTGTTATTTTGAATATATCTTTGTTTAAAAGTCTTCATTGGTGGCTAATCAGGTAATCGGCTTTCGGCTTTCATCTCTTATCTCTCTCTATTAATATACGATATTCCAACATGAAGCAAATCATACACACTAAAAACCCACAAAAAAGGAAAAAATACCTTTCATTTTCCTACTATACTCACTAAAAAATTACTAAAAGGATTTGTATGTGGAATGCTCTCAAATAATGTTCCACGAATTCTTACAGATCCACACCCTTTGTTTCCTGTTTAATGTAAGAAGTATTTTTCATCTTTTGTAAGGATTGTGGTTCCAAACCAGGCAGTAGACCATGCCTTCAGAAATTTAACTAAACACAACAACGCCATAAAATGGAAGTAAACTAAGAAAATAGTTGATAGATAGTCTATAGATCTTTTAATACCAACACATTAGGATCCGACAATTAAGTTAGCACAAAACAGTTCAGCATTTCAGCATTCACTATTCAATGTCTTCGTTCTTTACTAGTTTAACACTTGCAGACAGATGTAATCACTCACTTTATAACTAACCATATAAAGCAAATTAAAATGCCTCGACTCCATCATTAGATGCGTTTCTTGCCCCATTAGTATCCTGTTGCACACAACACTTAATTATGTAATAGTATGTAAAACAACACAATTCCCACGGTTGTTAACTCTTCTACATAATAAAATATGTTTAAACAAAACTAACCTTATGGTCCAAATCTAGTAGCTGAAGAATGTAGCAAGAGAAAAAGTCCAAATCTAGTATCTAGATATTAGTTGGACCATTATGGTCCAAATCTTTTAGAAAATTTGGGAACTCTTTGGACGGTTGTACCGGAACAGATGATGAGTCGTGATTTTTAGAACCTTGCCCAGAATCAGGTAAGCCTAGTATTGTTCGCTGAAAATAGCCATGTGTTGTAGTAATTCTTCCACCAAATATGTTATCTTCGTTTAACTCAAGATCCATTTCAAATGGTATTTGGGTATACTCAACCCGTTGTGCAATGTTCTCCTGGTTAGATATGTTCATCATAGAGGAAGATCCATAAGGTTGGTTCTCCATATAATTAGTTGGTGTCTGCCATCCATTGAGTGTCATGTCAATACCAACCGGGGTATAGCTTTCTTCATGATTCAATTGTAAGGATGTCATACACCCAAACTTTTTTTCATTGAGTTCTCGTGGATTGAGATTGCTAGGCATTGCACGATCCTGAGTTGTTTTCTTTTCATTGAAATTCCGTTTTTCTTTCAGGAATTTCTTGTACACCTACAATATTATAGAAGCGAAAAAACTGCATGAAAAGCATGACATTAACAACATACACCTATTGTAGCCATTGTAAAAAAATATTATAAGACTTCACAAAACCGATTAATATGAAATAATTACATAACTGAGCATGAGCCATCTAGAAATTGTGGAGGACTAAGGACTTGATTAACGTGGCAGTAACATATTAACGATTTGTTGATATTGGTAAATGTTAATGATTGGCAACAAAATTCAAGTACACTACTACTGCTTCTACTTTACTGTAGTTTCTAAATTGTTGAAGTTGTCCCATTTATAAACTATTAACCCATGAATGACAAGTAAAGATTTGTTGATATTGGTAAAGATTAATGATTGGTAACAAAATGCAAGTACACCACTACTGCTTCTACTTTACTATTGTTTTTAAATAGTTAAAGTTGTCCCATTTATAAACTACTAGTGTAGACTGATTCAAGGTCAATTTAGATCTGAAAAACTAACCTGAAGATGACTTGCAACCTGCATTCGGGTAAGCCCAAGGACACCCATAAGTTGAAGTATCTTCTTTGGAAAACGCCCTAATATTAAACACAAATCGTTAGAATTATGGAATATCAAGAGATAATATGTTCCAAAATTAGCAGTATTAATGTCACAAAAGAAAAGTAAATCCATTTAAAACAAAACGTGTTGAATGATGAATTTATACTTCCTTCCTCAAGCTGATTATAAGCGTAAACGAATTTCTCGTGGAGTTCTTTGGTCCACTCCACACATATCTTCTCCTTCATGCTAGTACCACCATTATAATTATAATTATAATCATCATCTTCATTATCATCACCGTCGTCAACATCATAATAATCATCATCATCATTGGATGATTGGTGGAGTCGCTTCTTACCCTTGTTTTTAATACTAGAACTTCTATTTTTTTGTATTTCCGCATCTTGTGTTGCCTTTTTGGTATTCATATTTTTATTTTGAAATTGTTCATGCTTATGCATTCTGTATCGGATAACATCCTGACGTATACGACTCACTGCATCGTCGGTAACTGGCCTCTTGATGACACGAAAACCACCACTCTTGAATACTTCATGCATGAAAGCTTCATTTTCTTTCTCAGACATCACTTTAGGAATGAAAAAAATAAGAAGGAATGATTATTTTTAGTAGAAACATGAAAACTACACAAGAATCAATTAGGTTAAAATAAGAAACTGAATCACTAGAGGGATTTGGACTTACCCATGGCTAGTAGATCCATGTTCTGTGTCAGCCTAAGAAATGTATGTATATCCAGACCAGTGATATCCTTATCTATCAGGACGAGGTCATATTGATTGTTCTTTTCCGTCAGCAATTTTAAAGCCACACCATAATGATCCACGCACGTAACTAATAAGACCAATATAAGAAATTATTTCAGAAACTACAGGTATCCAACTCTGCACTGTTTGTGTGAACTTATGGAAACTTCAGACTTAAACACAGCTTACATTTATAGCTTAGGAGATATTCTATAAATGTATTATAATGAACAAATATCTCAACAAATGACACATTAAACAATTTTCAGATTATATACTTGTCAAATAACATATTTATAAACACCTTAATGTAGGAAACATTGGTCGAATTAGTAAATTTTGAAATATAGATAACTCTTATAGATGTTTAATTGTAAGGTACAATATCTCGCATTTTTATGTTTGACGGTTTAAAGATCATTAATCAATTGTTCGGTTATTCCATAAAGCATCGCGTGGATTCATTTCACAATGTCTGTAAACGTTTCATTGTAACTCACCAATTTCTAACAATTGATATTCAAAATTTAATCAATCAAGTTATTATATAATTTAATAGTCTATTAAATCACTAGATCCTATTTGAATGGAAATCAAACATATCGTAGTTTAAAGAATTGAACTGAAACCTTTGGAGTCGATATCAATTTGATCAAAAGCTTTCAAGGTTGAATTTAGAATAAAAAGTAGAAGCAATCAATGGCTGACAAAGAATCCAAGAACACTAATAGTATACTGGCAAAGGAGGTAAGGACTTCAATGATTTTTTAAAATCCCCCATCTTAAATTATTCAAATTATATAACTTAGGTTGTGAAGATTAAAGCAATCCTAATTGTTCACGGGATCTAGGGGGCCTCGAATTGGCTGGTTGTATGCTAACAAAAACTCATTGGCTATCGCTTATCTCTTTCCAGCAATGCCTGAAGAACTTATTCTTCAAGTTGCTTACATACATATGCCATAAATATATGGGGAGACTTGAAAACTTAATTTGTAGGTGGACAGGGTCAAAGAAGCTTGACTACAAACGCTTGAATTTGAGTTCAAATCCTTATAAAAGAAAATTTCTGATTCACTTGATAACTTTCACATGAAAAATTACTCAACTTGTTTCAAAAGCCAAAAATCTTGGATTAACGATTGATAACAAAAGACCTGTTTGAAAATTTCTCAGTTCTTTAGTAGAAAAGTTAATTCAAATTGTTGCTGCAATTGTATGATTTACTCATCTTAATACTATGTCATTTCAAGAAGCTATCGGTTGAGTAAAAGACTAGGAAGAATGCATCAAGAAACCCACCGAGCAGGAAGATGTTCATAATAAACTTTTGTTTACCAAAGTAGACCGAAAAGAGGGATCACAATGATGTTCAATTAATCAAAATTACGTATTCAGAATCTAATTCACACTATTTCGCATATTAATCCCCGGAAATAGTGGTATTTTAGCCAGGTTGAAGAAGACAAACCCATCTCGTGTGATTATGGCTAAACCCTGAATCGTAATTAACACTTCAAGAATTTGTGGTTAAGATCATGAAGTGGAATGAATGAGATAAAATCTGTATGACACGGATTTGAACAAGATCGACCAGCTAACAAGAAATGCAGATAGAAACTAGAAGAATTGATCAATTACATGAATAGAATCAAGACCAAACACAATTGAAAACAAACCAATTGAAACTAATTTCATTCTGATCAAGGAAGGTTAACATCTAATCTTTTCAATCCTGCATTAACACATTCATCATCCCAATAGCGCATGTCTTAAAGCAATCACTTATAAATCGGATTCTGATTATACCATAATCAAATCCAAGAGTGTTTAGTCAAGTTCTTTACTCGACTCTAGAAGGAATCAAAGCAACGACTAGAATTGTTGAACAAGATAGAGAATCCAAAATAGGTCAAGAACAATTAGCAGAACAATTAAAAATCCATTCTACTATGGGTATGAGTACATTGATGATGTTACTTGAATCAATATCGAAAAAGAAGAAATTTTGGGCAAGACATAACAATTAAAGTAATCATACAGGAGAACATAAGGAAAGGACACAATCTATATCAAGGCATTAATGGTTTGCACCAAAATGGAGGCTATAAAGAAAAAAATCTGAACCAGAAGAAAAATCAGATATTGATTCCCTAATAAGAACTAGTCGAGCTGCAATAGAAGTTATACTCAGTAGAAGTCTGATTCGTAGATGAGCCATGATACAGAAAGAATAGAAAAGATAAAAATATCAGTAACCATCAGGGGTGAAGTATAGAAGGGGCGGGGAGGGGCGCCCAACCCCCCGAACTTTTCGCTCAGTAGTGTTATATATGTAGTTTTCGTACAAAAATTTTTGGGTGTATACGTTTACGACCCCCTCGTCATTCGGGTCAAGATTCGCCACTGGTAACCATGGATGATAAAATAAAACTCTAATAGATTTTATCCAGATGTACCAATGGATCAAAAACTTATTAGAGGCATTCAGGATTTCAGGTTGCATTTAAAAGAAGAATATTACTATGGGTATGAGTACATTGATGATGTTACTTGAATGCTATGACTCAACAAAAAGATTGAAACAACAAGAAAGAAGATACAAAAATGGTATCAACAAGTGATAGAATTATATGAAGTACCAAAGGAGGTTTGTCCAAAATGGAATGGAAAGAGGTGAAAAAGGAAAAAAATGACCGCATCTGTGAGAGAAGCAATCAAAGTAGAAAACTGATCGTGTGATACAATCAAAGCAAAAAACCAAGTCATGTGGTGGGTCAAAATTGAAGAACCTGGTCGTCTTAAGCAACCAAGAAGCTTTGAAAGTCGTTTGTGTGAAACCAATCACGTGAGACGACAAGTGAAGACAATTTGTGATAGATCAAAGAAAAACTAGACCAATTGATTCATCGAATCTCTAGTAGATATGATCAATCAGAAGAAGGGTAAAAATAATCTTGTGATATGATCAAAATAAGGAGGAAGTGACCAAGAACTATCAATGTGACTTAATTTTAGAAAACGAGTTGGGAAGGCTCAACAAGAATGACCATGTGATACCGAATTGTGTGAGAACCAAAGAAAAGGGAACAAAAGATTAAATTTGGGGTTACTTTTGCAGATATTAGATTAAGTAGGATTAACATGTAATTAAGTTTTATATTTACGAAAGTGTTGCATAGCATCATAAAGAGTCATGTTTTATATAACCATGTGATACAGAGGAGTTGTGTGAGAAAACTAAAGGAAAAAAGAAAAGAGCCGGTGGAGGAGTGAGCATGGAACAATAACTACCCGGGGCCGGCTCAAGGAGAGTGAAATAAAGCAAACGTTTTGGGCCACAACTTCCATAGGGCCTCAAATTCTATAAAAAAACATATCAGATGTAAGTGATCTTTGATTTAAGATTATTGATATTGAGATTTATGATCTTTAATTATGTATATTGAGAGATGATATATTAATAATAGGATCTTAAACAAATATTTGTTCTTTTATTTTTTATGAAATGGGCCTCAATTTTCTATCCGTTTTGGGCCTACAATTTTTTGAGTCGGCTCTAACGACAATGGATGATCCAAGCTCATGTAACAAGCAAAGATATATAACATATTCAGAATCTTTATTTCATACTATATTGTATCTATATCACATCAGTGAATTGGTCAAACACAATGATTTTCATTTTATTATAACGTATTCAGAATCTTTATTTCATACTATATTGCATATCAATCCTGGGCAATAGAAAATATGAATCTATAAATATAGATAGAAATTAGATTTGCAAAAATAATAATAATAATAATAATAATAATAATAATAATAATAATAATAATAATAATAAATAAATAAATTAGATATGAATCTACAAATATAGATAGATTGATAATGAACAAAGATATATAGAAATGTCACATTTAACAATGTTAAGATTATTAACCTGTCAAATAACATGTTTATGCACATCTTAATCTTAATGTGTAAATTTTATCTAAAATTTTATATGTATTGACTCGCCCCAATCTATCTAAAAGTTCAAAATATGGTGAGCTGCTATTGTCAAAATTAAAGCATTCACATTCATAGACTTGTTCACCTATTTTATTACCTTAAGTTTTCATCTACCCAAACCAGAGAACGCTATCCATTCATATATAAACAAAATATATACTGCATATACTTTGCGATGAGGAGAGTTGGATAAATTTGTGAAGCATGGTCAAGGAAGAGAGATTATGTAGTAGCGGTGGACAAGAGATCAGAAATAGTGCCAGGATTAAAGATGACATTGGTAAAAGCCAAAATGGAACCAACTTTGTACAGAAATGTATGTATAGCATTTAATTTTCCTAGCTTTCATCTTTTAAAGACACTTGAATATAAGTGTGTATATATATATATAGGGCTCGGTTCAAATGAGAACCATCGTGAGTGTGAGAAACGTGAGATCTCTTTTTTTCACGTGCGGGTTGAGCCAATTTTTTTTTTCATAAACGTAGATGAAAATATTATAAACATATCTGTAAAAAAAAGTAAAACAAAAATTATCGAGTCGGTAGTTTTGACTGATGCAAGTTTTTTTACTCGCTGGTGTAAATTTTATACGAAAATAAATATTTTTTACGCCTAATGTAAATGTGGGTATGCGGCAATTTTTTTTAATTTATTTATTTTTTTTTTGCTGAAACAAGTGATTTTTTAATGACTTTTGAGAATTTGTTTTTTAAGAAACCTTTTGAATAGCCTAGTTCTCACGGTTTTCATAACTTAAGTTGGTTCTCATTTTAACCCTACCATATATATATATATATATATATATATATATATATATATATATATATATATATATATATATATATATATATATATATATATATATAGCATAAGAATCATTACAGAACACTAATTATTGCGAGAACAAAAAGAACAACTCTAAATCACTAAATTTTGGGATTTAAGGTTCATATTTCTTAAATTTTATGTTTCTTACATTCATATGTATATTATATATACACATAAAAATTATATATTTTTCCATACATATAGTCTACATATATATAAGTAATTTAGCCTACACATAACCTACATGTGTGTAGGTTATTTAAAAACTGAAA
Organism: Helianthus annuus; assembly: GCF_002127325.2. Taxonomy (NCBI): domain Eukaryota; kingdom Viridiplantae; phylum Streptophyta; class Magnoliopsida; order Asterales; family Asteraceae; genus Helianthus; species Helianthus annuus. The sequence continues at coordinate 27,953,813 of NC_035446.2, forward strand.
ATTATTCATATTAGGTTTTAAATTCTAATGTGACAAACAATAAATCTTACATTTATAACGTTTTCATTTACTTTTAGTTTTTTATAATTGAAAAAAATGAATGATTTATTTTGTTCTACATGTTCTCGCAATATTTAGTTTTTAGCATAGAGTCTTCCGATGTGTATATATATATATGGTAGGTTCATTGGGGACACTAAAAAAGTGGGGAACCAAGGAACCATGCATTTAACACGTTAAAAGTTCAACTTAACATCTTAAAAATCATTTTTACACATTTTTAGCTCTTTTTTTATAAATACATGTAAAAGTATTTTTCATATATATATATATATATATCATTATTCTTTTTACGCTGGTTACAAAAACTACAACCCAAATATAAGAAATATGAAATTTCACATAAAGTTAAGAGTTTAAACAGGTCTACATAATTAGGGGAAGGTTCAAATGAAATCCACTATTAACATGAAAACTCGAAAACTAACTAAAAAGGCAAAAAAACATACCAAATTTTTTTTTGCATACCAATTTTTGCTACTTTTAGTATATAAAAAAATTTCAAAAAAAAAAAAAAAAATTGTAGTGCACATATAATATACTACACATGTGTAGTACACATACACATGTGTAGTACACATACACATGTGTAGTATTACACATGTGTAATACAAAAAAAAAAATTGAAATTTTTTTTATTCTATAAGAAAACCTGCGATTTTTCATAAAAAATTGAAAAAAAAAATTTTGATGTGTTTTTTAGGCTTTTTTTTAGTTAGTTTTCGAGTTTTCGCGATAAAAGTGGTTTTTATTTGAACCATCCCCTACATAATTATTTATCATGATGATAATAAAATAGAATCTACAATTAGAACAAAAAAAAAAGGAATTTTAAGTGAAAGCTGGCGATAGAGTAAAAAAATGTACTATCCTTTTAGAAAACATCGACACATAAAACTGTAAATAACAATTATTGTAAAAAAGTTAACAAAATAACGTACTTTAAATTGTTAAAACGAAAAAAAAAAAAAAAAAAAAAACCAAACTGACAAAAAAACAACCTTTATTGGTAATAAATATTAATATATTATCCTTCTACTTTTACAGCACATCATTGACCAGCACTTGGCGATCCAATAATTTAAGAGTTATAAAAAAAATTGACAATCCATTGGTATAAAAAATTGTAAACTAAAATAAGTTAATTACAGTTATACCAAAACAAAATTTAATCAAAGAAAAAAAAAATTCAAGCATAAATTCTCTTGTACAATAACCCTATTTAAAGATTAAAGAGTTGAAGACAAAAATAATTAAATGTTTCACAAAAAGATTAATTTGGTTGAGATTATCAACGAGCAAAATTAAATATAACCATGGAAAAGATCTATTCTATGAACACCAAATAAAAATCAGAAAAGCATATCAAATATCTCAATTTAAAATTGGTTTGCTTTATTAGAAACTTAGAGATAAATCATTATATATGTGTGTGTTTTTGTGTGGGAGATTTTTACCTTCCATTGAATAAGAACGCAACACCTCGGCAACATACACGAGCGAGTCCTTTTTGTAGTCAAGAATCAAAACTTTGATTGGGGTGGCTGATGTTAAAAGTGAATCTCTTCCAATGTTTTGAACATTTTGGGAACTATCGCCGAGCCTAAACATTTTGAAACAAGCAAAATGAGAGGACAAGGTACACAAAGGAGAGCTTGATGTGTTGAAGTTCTAAACAAGGAAGAGAGTAAAATAGAAGAACTAATGAAACTATGTTGTGAAAAATAACAACGAAGAGATAGTAAAATATAAGAACAAATGAAATTATGATGTGAAAATTTTAAGAAAATAAAAAAGAAAATTATATATTATTTTTTTTTGTCTTTATGCTAAAAATAGTAATGGAATATATTATCATTTAATGATAAAACAGTATACAAATAAGAAATATATAATAAAGTGTAAAATGTTCGGATAGTCTTTGTGGTTTTGTAAATTAACACCTATAGTCTTCATTTTTTGGAAATTACACTAGTGTTCCCTATGGGTTACTTTTTGTTACTTGGATGGTCCCTGAAGTGGATGGGGTTAGTTTTCTCCGTTAAGTCCATCTGAAATTACTTATTTACCCCTTGCTTTTATTAAAATATAAAAAAAATCGCACACAAAACACACACATACACACTAACTCTCTCTCTCTCTCTATCTCTATATATCTCCATCTCTATCTCTCTATACTCTCTCTCTAAGAGAACCACCTAATTAACCCACCTGCCGCTGACCACCAGCCAACACCGCACCCACCTAAGACAACCACCTCTCTCTATCTTCACCTACCACCACCATATGCCTCCACCACCACCGTCTTCACCAACAACACCATATGTTCCCACCAGCCACCACCGCACCCACCTAAGACAACCTCGAATACCCTTCATCTGAAATCGAATAAACACCCGCCAAATCGAACGGTGATCCCCTTTAATTTTTGGTTCGTCAACTTCATCTGAGGCCTCACCCTCCCCCACTCCGACCTTATCCCCTTAACATGTCTTCTCAATCATCCTCTGTTCAACCACTAAATCCATCAACACCCATCAAAATGGTAAGTTAAATCTCCCTCTAATTCATCCCATTGACGTCAAATTCATAACACATTTGTTATTGTTGATGGTTGCTAACTGACTGTAGGTGAAGGTGGAGATTAAGCGGAGAGTGCAGGGGGTGTTCTACCGTGACTGGACTGTGTAGAATGCTACTATATTGGATTTGAAAGGGTGGGTTAGGAACCGACGAGTTAGGGTTTTTGGTGATGGTGGGGTGGAAGTGGGTGGTGGTGGAGACGGTGGGGAGTGCAGGCGGTGATCAGAGGCAGTGGAAAACGGTGGTTGAAGGCAGTGGAGGCGGTGGCCGAATAAGGGAGGGGTAAATAAGGTGGGCCCCACACTTTTAATAATCCATATTTGTTTTTTTATTTTTTAAAGGGAGGGGTAAATAAGTGATTTCAGATGGACTTAACGAAGAAAACTAACGGACATCCACTCCAGAGACTATCCGAGTAACAAAAAGTAAACCACTGGGAGCACCGATGTTATTTCCAAAAGTTGGGGACCACAGGTGTTACTTTACAAAACCACAAGGACTATCCGAGCATTTTACTCTATAATAAATATACACTACTACTGATTCCTTAGAGCCAAATGCGAGCTCAACAATATATTCAATTGTTTGTAAGGCTGTAAACATACCGAACGTTTACCCAATTGTTCGTAAATTGTTCGGCAGGGAGTTCATTTATCTTTGTTCGTTTAATATATAAACAAACACGAACAAGAAATTTCTAAGAACATGAATAGAGGTGCGTTTGTTCGTTTATTTTCGTGAACGTTCAGTAATGTGTTCATTAATGTTCACCCATCTATGTTCGTTTGTGTTCGTTCATTTAAAGGTTTTCTAGGTTATATTCTTATTTTGAGTAAACTGCCATTTTGGTCCTTGAGGTTTGGTCAATTTTGCCACGTTAGTGCAAAACTCAAATCTTTTGAATCTGGGTCCTTATGGTTTTAGTTTTATTGCCATTTTTGTCCAAAAGTGAAATCAACTCATATTATCTAATAAAATCCTTGTATTTTGTCCTTTTCCTTAGTGGCAAAATGGTCATTATAATTTTTATTATAATACATTATTAATTAAATAATAAAATTAAATAATCCCTTTGTCCTCATAAAAGTAGTAGAGACTTATCATCTTCCCCCAAACCCAAAGCCAAACCAAAACCCTGCTCTGTTCTACGATCATCTTCTCCAAATGATCATCTTCTACAACAATTCATTTAAGTTATTGATAATAAAGTGAGGAGCTGCCTTTTTGTAGGGTTTGCTTTAATCACAGATAGTGAATCATAAAGTGGAACAAATATAAGATAGTGAATCATAAACTCGAACAAATATAAACAAGTTGTTGGAATGAATAGGGAACAAATTTAAAGCATCAATCAAAATCAACAACAGATGATGTTTTACTGTTTCATACTCACCATCTAAACGTGAGCTTTCAATCTTCAATCCCACACTAAAACAACAACCCAAATCAAAACCAAAAGAGAGAAAAGGGGTTTTGTTGAAAAGAGTTTAGTGGGGCATTTAATCAATTAGTTGAAAAAGAGGGTTTTGGCAGTAGAAGTATAACCACTGAAAAAGACCCGGTCACTTCCTATCTCTTCTAAATGGCGAGGATGGTGAACATCGTGGCGATGTGATGGTGGTGACCCTCCGATCACCGCTCCCTGTCTTCCCGATCACCGCTCATTTTCATCTTTCTCTCTTTTCTCGTTCTCTCTCTTCTAAACGATAGAACGGTAGTGCCGGAGACCTATTTCTGACGCGGATGTGAAGGTGTGGGTTTGTGTATGGCGGTTGTGAAGAGATGGAAAGATGGTGAAGGAGGCGACGAGGGTTGGTGGAGGAGGTGACAACCGCAGTTGTATGGTGGTGGTGGTGGTGGAGTGAGGGTTTATTGTGGTTGTGCAGTTGAATATTGTCACACCCCGATATTTCCACGTGTCACCGGTGGGGAGTATCGTGACGTAGTTGATATCATCATAGTCAAACAACACGAATAATAAATGCACAGCGGAAACAAAAAGATAGATTCATTTCAACCGAATAAAATGTAATATTAAGTATCACAAAGTGGCTGAAACAGATCCACAGGCGGATCAAATAAAAAGGAAAACTGTTCAACAGACTTTGACATCTAGAGCTTGCGAGACTTGATTATTGATGCCTGGAGTAGCGAGCCTATTACGTAAAGTACCTGCACTTAGCCTTTTTGGAAAATACGTCAGTTTACACTGGTAAATACAACTTAACTGACTCATTTTGAAAAGAGTTTGAAAATTGATTTGAATGCACTTCGGCAAAAAGATTTTTATAACTTGGGAAAATTATTTAAAAATAATCTTGTATACAGTTTTACTCATTTGTCGTCCATTAGGGCCGGTTTGTAGAGCCGGACTTAAGTTAACTGACACGCCACAGGTATAATGCCCACTAGGTTGATTCCTTTAAGTGGGATACCAGTTTTTACATAATGCATCTGTTAGGTGTACGCCTACACCCCGTGCTTAGGTCGTGGCCATTTCTTTGAATGATGCCAAGGATATCCGGGATATGATCATTTAACCCCCAAAGGCCATACACCAAATAATACATATTAAACGGGTCATGCAAATACATTAATCACAATACAATTTAAATGACTACACACACCCGACCAAGCGGTACTTTTATAGTACCGTATCCCAAGCCCGTATAGGGAAAATAAGTTAAGAGTATTTACCTGAGCAAAGTATAAATCAAATACAGCAGGTGCACGTAGCTTTTACTGGGCTCCTAATCTGGAACGAAGGTTTTTAATAACCTATTAGAATCCTAACGGGTCTTTAATTAAGCTTAGACTTAGACCGGTTAGTTTTCAAAAGGAAGACACGGTTCAAACGCATGATAAAGCGAAGACCGGTCTAGAATGTGGTTTTGACCCGACAAGCTTGCATGCTTGTTTAATATGGGTAACTTAAACACATTCTAGATTTTGAGACAAAAACGATATGGTTTGACCCGTTTCAGCTAATATATGCAAATTAATTACATACGCCGATCCGAACGCGAAAAGTGCGTAACGGGTAACCAAATGAGTCATATGCAAGTTTCCTAAGTTAATATGCCTTAAATATGTTGTGACATCAGTAAGATATCTTCTATTATGCCCCAACTGTATTTAAACTCAAATTATGCCTCGTAAGGGCATTTTGTTGGACCGTGTTCCGACCCTGAAAAGTCAGCCGAGACAGTTCATCTTCACGTACGAAGGCGGAATCAACGTAAATGAAGTTACGACAGCTATCCCTTTCTAATTTCTTCTCATTTGTTGCTTTCTGATTACAATTTGACAGAGTTCCGTTCCACAAGCAATGGTCTAGGTCCGCTCCAACGTTTTTTAAATGAATCACAAACATCAGGTATTTATAGTGTTAGTAGGTTCGCTCCAAGGGACTGCCACAAAAGCGAACCTACATCAATTACCATAAAAGCGAACCTCCTGATGTATCTATAAGCGAACCTATGTCTATCCTTTGTTCATACAAGCGGACCTATCAACATAAAACCTAATTTTGACATTCTAGACCCTATGTTGACCTATCTTGACCTAAAACTTCACGTAGACGAAGTCAACAGACATTCCGTGCATCAACAGACTCCCCCTTGGATGTTGACGTAGTCTTCAGCAATCTTCAGCTCCTGAGTCTTCGGTCTTAGTCTTTTCTTCAACTCTCTGTCTTTACATCATAAGCACTCTATCTTCACAGGCTTCAGAATCATTACCTGACTTTAACTTCCATCTTCCCTTCGACTGTTGATCCAGACTCCCCCTTTCATTGATTCCCCCTCTCAATATGCTAGAATCTGAGATATCTGGTTCAAACTTTGACAGTTAGTTTCCGTTGGGAATAATGAAATTCAAACCTGTTCAACCTGTACATTCTCTACCTCAACATAAGTTTCACAAATTTATAACAATTGAATTTAGTAAACTTACTGGTAGACATCATTTTCAAAAAACACATTAGTTACATCAAGTTCAAATGAATGACCTTGATTAACTAAACACACACAATCTTTCAAACAAATTCATATATGACATTCAAAGTTTTCAACATGTTCTCCCAATCCTGTTCATCATGTTTAGCACTCGAATTTTGAATATCAGCTCTTCAACATTAGTTGTCGAAAATCTTTTTGACTTTTCAAAAATTTTATGCTAAAACACTCCGAAAATCTTTTTGGATTTTTGTTTTTGAATGAAATGCAGTAAACAAATATATACAGATAATATTTTTGTGAGTTTGTGTAAGAGGATCATATCAGTTCATGAGACAAATCACTAGCACTGTTAAGCTTTAATCATTTTAAGTTCTAAACTATTCACGTAGATTAACGATATAGTTGTCCTCTTAAATTTTCACAAAATTTTCAATCTATTCAGGATACAATTTAGATGTTTTATGAACTTAGCTCAATTCATGTGTCCCACCTCTTGAATATACTCCCGTATCCAGAATCTCAATATTCAGTCTTACAGGTGAGTACACTACAATGATATCTGTACATAAATTAGGTGTGCGAGGGCCGAGGGATCTCAGGTCGATACTTCCGTATGCGCAGAGAGATATCAGCTTCGACTTTTCAGTATGTCCCCTTTAGAGGATCTTTTTGTTACAACAACAGCGACTATCAATTTTATTGTTTCATCTGCATGCTGAGGGTTTATGCTGTGTTTCAAGCATTTGGTGAAAGCATTATCCAAGGACTAGGTCAGAACTACCGTTCAGCAGAAGTCCCGGAATAATACCCCAGACATCATTGAGTATAAAAACCTAGTATATCAGAATACGAGACCTTTCAAACGAGATTTCAGGGGTTACCTATATATCCAAGTAGTGTTCCCCACGAATTTCACAAGTTTGAAATTTTAGGTTTATATCCCGAATAAATCTACTAAATGTACGAAAACCTATCGACACATCATCAGTGAGACCGTTTATCACATTTGACATTTCATTTCTTTAGCGTGCTGTGATAGTCCACTGATGTACTATCATTTCCTCTTTTCTCAACAAAACTCATTTTTGCTTTTACAATGTTTTTGGTATTTTCAAATTTTCTAATTTTTTTTTAATTTTTCTCCCCCTAAAATCAAAATATGTTTCAATTTTGATTTTCAAGGAAAATTTGAAAACTGTACAAATAAAATGACAAACTGATATCGAATCACTTCAATTCGCCATTCATCTCGCATAAACAATCAGAACTCCCCCTGACAACAAACTATTTTCCCATTTAGATTTCAAAACACTTAAGTTTTTTTAATCAAAATGGTTTTTCCGGAAAATTAGTTTTGTGTGTCATTTCACAAATTCGGGGTTCTTTCATCACATTGTTTTCCAAATTATCACTTGTAAGAAAGATGAATCAAGTACAACTTAATGTCCTTAATTTATCTTTTGAAAGTCGAAATATCACCGAAGTGAATTTCTCAAGAAAGATGCCGATTCCTACTCCCTAATTACCAACCTGGGAGTTCCGGCAAGTCAGGTTTTTCATTTAAACAAATTGACCCAAGCCTGACCAGCCTTGGGTTTGACGGTTTTTACCTCAACAAAAGGCTCTTCTGGTTTTGACGAACCAGAATCATTGCATGCAGGTGGCTTGTCTGACTTTGACATATAAGATTCGTCGCCGACCTTTTTCTTTTTCTCCCTTTTCTCTTTTGTCCTCAAATTTGTATCTGATGAAACCATCTTGCTTGACTTTGCAATCGAGGAAGTCGATTCATCAGAACTCTTATTCTTACAAACAGATGAACCCGAGGACAAAATCCTTTCAAGATACTCTCTGGCAGTCTTCCTCTTCTTTCGCAGTCTGTCTTTTTGCCCCTGAGAAAGCTTTACTTTTGTTTCCTGAACTTTAGGTTCTTGAACCTTTGGTTCTTTGGGCTTGACGTTGACTGGTTTCTTTACTATTCTCTGAGATTCAACCCTCGATCTTTCCATCGATCTCCTCGGGCAATCTCTGGCAATATGTCCTCTGATATGACATTCATAACACCTTCTTGTTTCAAAACTCTGACTTTGGCAGTTAACAGCAATGTGTCCTTGATAGCCACAAGAATAACACACTCTGTTATCATACCTCTTCTCTCTTTCATATCGTACACCATTTTCATACCACACACTTAAATCATAGCATTGAGTTGCCTTGTGGTAGTCATTTCTCTTCTTGTATCCTTGATTTGGCATTTGAGCACTCTGGTCAAACCTGCACCACTTATTACCAACTATTTTTGAGTTTTGATTTTTAAATTTTTGTGATTTTTTATTATGATTGGATGATTGATCTGATGAGCTTTTATTTTCTTTTTGAAAATTTTTCGATTTTTTATCTTTTTGTTTCTGTTCCACACTCTTCTTTACAGGTTTTTGCGTTGAGCATTCACCTTTCTCAGTAGAGTGTAAAACAGTATTTTTAAACATTTCATTTAATTTCAAAAATGTTTTCCTTTTTTCTTCTTTTTCTTTTTCATCATCAGATGTTTCATCAAAATCTTCAATTTTGACTTTGTCAAAATTTGTGACCTTGTTACTTATTGGAACAGAATTGATCGGTTTTGGACAGGGAAAATTCAAACTATCTGATGCAGTCACAAAACCTTTCAATTTCTTTTCAAGTTCATCAATCTTGTTTCTTGAATTCTCAGCTTCTTTTTCAAGCTGAGAGATTCTTTCAAGATAGAACTTGATAGAATTTTCATTTTCAATTTTAAGATTTTCAAGAACAGATTTTTCATTTTCTAAACCTTTTAACTGTTCTTGAAATCTTCTTTCATTTTCTTTTAGATTTTTGTTTTCCAATTTTATCCAGAAATCTTCATCTTCTGAAGATTTTCTTTTGCTTTCAAAACCTTTTTCATTTTCTTTCAAAATTTTGTTTTCTGATGATAAACTCTCAACAATCTTTAAAAGTTTGCCATTAACAGATCTCAATTTTTCGCAGTTCAGGCGCAAACTCAAAATCTGTTCTTCATCAGCCTTCTTCTTGATCTTCAGAGTATTGTTTTCCAATGTCAAACTCTCCACATCCTTCAAGAGTTTCACACTGTCTGCTTCTGATTTTTCACAATTCGAACATTTTCCATTCATCTTTTTCTCTTCCATTTCTTTTCTCTCTTTTTCTTCTTCTATCATTTTCTCAATTGGAGTTCCCCACCATTTGTACTGCCAATACTCATCATCTTCTTTGTATTCCTTGATGATGGCTTCAATATCTAGTGTTTTGTCGTCGATGGCAATGTTTCCATACTCATCAAGATAACACTCCCTTTTCGAATCCCATCTTCTCGCTCTCCTAGCATCTAGATAGATACGAGAAATTCTAAGGATTTTGTATTCGGCAAGCATTTTCCGATAACAATACTTCTGCTCTTCAGTACGATCATCTTTCCACGGAATAGGTTCATCGTTATTCGCCATGAACTTATGTTCATGAATTACCTGCAAGATTCAGCCAACACTTAGAAAAATTTTCGAAGATTTTGAAAAACAGAGACAGAAAAGCAGATCTATCAGTGTGAGTGACAGATAAGCAATTCTGTAAGGTCCAGATAAGCGAACCAAATATTGTCCGAAAAAGCAAATCAGGTATTGTCCTTTCGAGCGGACCTGATGAGCGAATCTGTAACTTGATCTAATAAGCGGACCAAATATGTTTGTTCGAGCGAACCAGAGTAAGTCCGTTCGAGCGGACCTCTCAAATGTCAATATAAGCAGATCTAATGATCAAAAGAATGAATCAGGTTCGTTCGAGCGGACCTGATTATGTCTGTTCGAGCGAACCTACCAGCTAAAGTGTCTAAACAAGCGAACCTAATTGATTGTTTCAAGCGAACCTGTTATGTATTACGAGCGAATCTCTCGATGTCCGAAAAAGCGGACCTATGTTTTTACCCAGTTTTAACCATTTTTAATCCGAGTTTTGTCCTGAAACTTTCTACGGTTCGTTATTTGTATGTTTTACACGTTATATTCAAAAAACAGACAATTTCAACCATAGGAACCACTTCAAATCGAAAAAGTATGAAAGAAAGTGAGTAGAAATCAGAGAATTCGGTAGAATCAAGCTGTAGTAGTATGAACTCCTCGTCCTGAGCTCTCATACCACTTGTTGGACCGTGTTTCGACCCTGAAAAGTCAGCCGAGACAGTTCATCTTCACGTACGAAGGCGGAATCAACGTAAATGAAGTTACGACAGCTATTCCTTTCTAATTTCTTCTCATTTATTGCTTTCTGATTACAATTTGATAGAGTTCCGTTCCACAAGCAATGGTCTAGGTCCGCTCCAACGTTTTTTAAATGAATCACAAACATCAGGTATTTATAGTGTTAGTAGGTTCGCTCCAAGGGACTGCCACAAAAGCGAACCTACATCAATTACCATAAAAGCGAACCTCCTGATGTATCTATAAGCGAACCTATGTCTATCCTATGTTCATACAAGCGGACCTATCAACATAAAACCTAATTTTGACATTCTAGACCCTATGTTGACCTATCTTGACCTAAAACTTCACGTAGACGAAGTCAACAGACATTCCGTGCATCAACACATTTTGGTCATTTAAAAGGTTATAAAAGAGTTCAAATATAATATGAGTTTCGGGTCTGATATAATCAGTAAAAATACTTAATTTACTAAGTTATATCAGTAGGGTATAACCTATATGTGAAATTTATCGTTTCTAACCATACTATGCACCGAAGGGCATTTTGTTAATTTCACCTAAGGTTTAAAGGTCAAATCTGGAAATCTGAGTTTAAAACTTTTACTTACTGATAGGATATAAAATTTTACTTAGAATATCAGTAGGTATCAAGTCTTATATATCTAATATGGTTTTAATACATACTATGCGTTAAAAATGCTTAAAAAGACGATTTTGAGCTATTTCCGGGTTCTTAAAGGAAAGCTGATATTTTTACTATTCCAGAAGGCTTAAAATATTCTATTTATCATATTAAATCAGTAGAAAAAGGTTTGGTAAAACTCATTTTATAGCTTAAAAGGGCAAAACCGACAACTACCGAATTAAGCTTAGAACTCTAGGTTAAGATCATCCTAAAAATATCTAAAAATCTCCAAAAATCCCAAAATATTATTTTATATCAGTGGGTAAAAAGTTTGGTATCAAAAATTGGGATTAGATAGACTATATGCTAATTACGCCATTTAATTACTAAAATCTTTCTAATTACGCTATTAAGCGTAACTCTTAATCTAGACCTCAAACTGATTTCAAATTCTAGGTACAAGTTTATAAATCAGTACCTAAGGTTTATACTCTTTTACATTTTCAAAATTCATGTTTTAAGGTCATAAGGGCATAATAGTCATCATTTAGGCATTTAACGAAAATATGCATATGAATAAGATAACTAATGAACCAAGTTGTATAATCTCAGAGGGTTATACTTATAGGTAGCTTGGTCCTAATAAGGCTCTAAGGCATTCCTAAATCATGCTTAAATGGGTCAGAACTGACAGTCAAAGCATAAGTCAAACTATGCGACTTTCGGTCCCGAACCGAGCCTAAACTGAAAATTGTCGAGTTGAACATGTTTAGACATGTTCTTACATTAATTACCAAGTTATATTAATGATAAAACAGGTTGCATAGCCTTTATATTGCTAATTATGCATTTATTTAAAAATAGGCTTCCTGTTGACTTTTTATAATCAAGTTTGACCCGACAATTGACCTAGTTAGAGTGGGAATCAGAGAATACCCTTTTAAGGGTTTATTGCCCACATAATTACCAACTCATAGGTACTTTCAAATTGAAATTTGACTGGAGAAATTAAGATTAATGACGATGTCAAATCTTAACTAGGACGGTTTGACTTTACGCTAATAAACTATGCAAAACTGAATTAAAGGAGGTTAAGTATACTTACAATAGTCCTAAGCACGACTAATGATCACTATGAATGAGTCTTGAGCTCCAGGAACCTCTAGAAGTTAGTTTGTGAAGTTTACAAGTGAATGAGCAATTGAAGAACCCAACTTATGGCCTTTATATAGGTTTCTTGATGCCTTAAGATCATTACAAATAAGTCTATAGATGTTATGGGATCATTCCAAGTGTCCCTAGACCCTTTAAAACCATCAAACAAGCTCCAGGTATCAAGAAATGGTAGGTTAAGTCGGTTAAACCGGCTGGAACAGGCAGCTGTGATATTTTTCAGCATCTGGGCACCTTAGGCGGCCCGCGTAAGAGTCCATAGGGACCTTACGCGCCCCGTGTAAAGGTCTGATCCGGTCAACAAGTTTCCCATATTTGCAATTTAGGTCCCTGGTCCTTCTAAACTCATTTTTAACTTGTTTTCTTGCACTTTTAACCCCCAAACTTGACTTTCAAGGACCCCAAGTCATAAACCAACTTTGTTAAGTCCCCGGTTATTCATACGTTTACCGAATAGTCTTAAATTTCAACATTGATGCTTTTAACCCCTCGTATACGAATATTGTCATAACATTCTCATACTTAATCGAAACCTTGTGAAATTTTTATCACACATTCTTGTGAGTATAATAACCATTACAAAGCTTCGGGTTCGCTAAAAGGTCACTCAGAGGTATATTTTAAACATGTTGACACATTTAGCCCCTGTAGTTTGTAATTCCTCACTTTTTTCACAATTAGCTTCGTATGGTCAATGATTTATTCGTTTAAGGGTATGAACATCATGTAGGGTTATTGAAAGATATATTTATTCATTGTTGACATTTTGAATCCTTTTACACACATAGATTCCTTGTTTGTCAACTTTAGTCCCTCTAAATCAATCCTTTACTCGTTTTAAGTCCATGACACGTGTCGATATAATATTGGACATGAATTTTCGAGGTGTTACAAATATCTGGTAACGAGAGAGAAAGAAAAGGAAAAAAAAAGAGGGAGTGAAGGTGTGTAAAGTGGGCCCCACAGGTTTTTAATACTAGGTAAATAGATAAATAGACTTATAATGACCATTTAGCCCCTAAGGAAAAGGACAAAACTAGGATTTTATTTGATAAATATGAGTTGATTTCATTTTTAGACCAAAATGAAAATAAAACTGAAACCACATGGACCTTGATTCAAAAGGTTTGAATTTTAGACTAAAGTGTCAAAAGTGATGAAACCTCAGGGACCAAAATGGCAGTTTACTCTTTTATTTTATCGGTTTTAGTTTTTAAGCTTTGAAACCATAGTTATACTATACGCCACCTCTAATATCCCTTATTTGATTATTTCAATTTCAGTTTGTGTTAAAGCTTTGATAAACTCTTAGTTTTTGTGTCAGTTATGTTACGTATTTATTTCTTTTTTTTGATGGATTGTTTGTAATATTTATGATAAAAATGCAGATTGCGTTTCAAAAAAAAATATATTAATGTTTGTTGGTGTTCATTTTCATGAACTTTTGTTTGTATTCGTCTACTTTCGTCAACATTTGCAGATTGTATTTCAAAAAATATATAACGTGCTTGGCTTAATAGACAAATACTCTTATCGAGAAGCGATTAACAATATTTGTCCTTCCGGTTACTACATGTCCTTAGTCGATTGGGAAAATCGAAACTTTGGCGAGATTGAAAATCAAAGAGTGGGACTAGTTATCAAGATGTGGGTTTCACCCCTAACTTGGTAACATCGTACCCTAGTGTGGTTGGTACTTATCAAATGATAAGGGTCCACTAGAATATGAAGTGGAAATTTCCTTCAAGATATGAACATCACTCCTAACTTGAGGGTAAATGTCGTGCAAAATATCGAGTATAGCTGAATGAAAGTCATCACCAAATGTGGGAATCACCCCTATTTTGGAGAGTCGTTTCGATTGTGGAATAAGGGTGTCTTCACCAAGCTTCCAAGTGTGTATTGTGTTAGCCTTAGGAAAGGTATGTATATTAAGACCAAAGAGAATAGATTAAGAAGCAAGCAAGATAGAAGGCAAGTAGTTTTACAGAATACATAAAGAGAATGTTCCTAAGCTATAGACTAGGTAAAAGCATTCCTACTTTTCCTAATTCCCTATAGTTATGGCTCTGATACCAATCTGCCACATCCTAACCGATGGCGGAAACATCGGAGTGAGACGAAAACGTGATTGCTCATAGCATCATAACACAAATTCTGACAATATAAATTAATCAAGATTTCATAAATGCTAAAATGTTGTACATTGTTCCAAAACATGATCAAATTGTGTCAAACATAAACCAAAACATTGTTTATTTCCTAAGGTGTGTTTCTAAGTCCACCCTAAACTTTATTTCTTCCCTAGGATCATCTTTCAACCTGCAACATGTATTAAAATAATGGTCAATAAAATTTTGGCGAGTATACAAGTTTGAATACATAGCATAATAATAAAATGTTTTAACGTGCTCATATACAACATGAATAATGCATATGAGTTACTAATATGTTGAATGTGTGTAAACTATATGTCAAACCAAAGTTTCCAATGCAATCGTGATTACCTAACATCGTCGAGATGAAGAGGGTGTAACATGTTTTACTTAACAATACCCTAAGAATCGGGGCGGTGCGTTAATCCTATAGCGCTATAACTGTTAAGGTAGGCTAGCAAAGTTAATGAGCATATAGACACAATATATACAAAGCATCTGAGATTAACAAGCATCACATGTTTTCATGTTTAAATTTGGATAGAGTGTGATTTTGATTAAACTAGTCTCAAGTGTTGCGTGTTTTTGTATAATATACATGTTGCACCCAAAGTGCTTAAAACGAAAATGGGATCGAGTATACTCACAGTTTTGCGTAGGGGATACACTTAAACCGCGAGCGGAATTGATGAAGTACGAACACCGAGGTGACACTGAAATGGTCAAACAAGAGTCTAATTATTCTGTTGTGAAAGTGTGTCGGATCAGATCATTAAAATGCGTGAAGTGTGCGAGATAAAACGGGTAACAGGTTGATTCGTACGGATGGACATAGTCCATTTGTGCGGATCAACGTTTTCAGTAAAAACAGATTGGGCTGTTATGGTTTGATACAAACTGATTTGATGGTAAACAGCAAAGTAATTAGTTCAAAACATTAAATAAAAGGGTCGGGTGTAGATGTGACAACTCGAGTTTTCGATATTGACTTGTATTGTACACATTGTGATATGATGTAATGTATCGTGAGTACTGCATGTTTATGTGTTAATAATATTATGTGAACCTGTTAGTACACACTAGAACTAGTTAAGTATTGTATAACCTTCACAACCTGACTAAACAGAATTGCATAGTCATAACATACTCGACGAAACAAAAGCTTGTTCCGCCAAACACTCTTCGACGAAACAGGAGTGTGATTCGTCAACCATAGCTCGACGAAACAGGATGTGTTTCGCCGGCCCAGTTTCGCCAAGGCCCAGTTCGGGCCCAGTACGGTAAATTGTACATATTAACGTGAACAGACTTCAGTTGTATACTTTTTGGCAAATAAGAAAAACCCTAGGAGCTCTATCCACTGTGTGACGGCAACATCCATCCTTCATCATCATCTTCCCTATTGAATCCTTATTTGTTCATCTTGAATCGGTTAGTGTAAACTCTATTGTATGCATATCTTTAATTGAGGTCTTATGTGTTTGAATTAGGGTCAGTTAACTATATGAAATCAGAATTATGATGTTGAAATATATATGATGAGATCCTTGAATGCGTTGGTTGATGTTGATGTGATGTGGTATATTATCGGTGATATCGTGATTAAAGAAACATGGTTACCGAATCCGTATGTCTCGATCTAGGCTACACATGACTATCTCGTGACCTAGGGTTCATGCTAGATGATTGGTTATGATGATACGCTTTGTTTAGATTAACGATGTTCTTTGTGAATGATAATGA